>NC_074723.1:20732378-20869878 GCF_947242115.1 Biomphalaria glabrata | reverse complement strand
CTGTATCCTTATTGCTAAAGTTACACTTTCTGGATAGGTTTTCTGTATCCTTATTGCTAAAGTTACACTTTCTGGATAGGTTTTCTGTATCCTTATTGCTAAAGTTACACTTTCTGGATAGGTTTTCTGTATCCTTATTGCTAAAGTTACACTTTCTGGATAGGTTTTCTGTATCCTTATTGCTAAAGTTACACTTTCTGGATAGGTTTTCTGTATCCTTATTGCTAAAGTTACACTTTCTGGATAGGTTTTCTGTATCCTTATTGCTAAAGTTACACTTTCTGGATAGGTTTTCTGTATCCTTATTGCTAAAGTTACACTTTCTGGATAGGTTTTCTGTATCCTTATTGCTAAAGTTACACTTTCTGGATAGGTTTTCTGTATCCTTATTGCTAAAGTTACACTTTCTGGATAGGTTTTCTGTATCCTTATTGCTAAAGTTACACTTTCTGGATAGGTTTTCATGTATCCTCATTGCTAGAGTTATACTTTCTGGATAGGTTTTCTTGTATCTTCATTGCTAAAGTTACACTTTCTGGATAGGTTTTCATGTATCCTCATTGCTAAAGTTGCACTTACTTTCTGGATAGGTTTTCTTATATCATTATCCATAAAGTTATGTTTAGCGGGTAGGCTGGTTATTATTATTTAAGCTTTTACGCTAAAGTTACCCTTTTGGGTAGTTTATTCTGCAGTCCTTATCGATTAAGCTATCCTTAAGTGGTTGGTAGTTATCCTCATTGCCAAAGTTATCCTTACTTGGTCGATTGGTTGTTCTCTTTTACTTTAAAGTTATTCTAAATGTCAGTAGGTTGTTATCATTATTGCTAAAGTTTTCCTTAGTGGGTACGTTTGTTGTTATCCTCATTGTTTAGGTTATCCTTAGTGGGTAGGTTGGTTGCCATCCTTATCACTGAAGTTATTCTATTTTGAGTAGGTTGGTTGTTACCCTCAACGCTAACGTTATCCTTATGTTGTTACTCCCAACGCTACGTTATCTGTACGTTGTTACTCCCAACGCTAACGTTATCTGTACGTTGTTACTTCCAACGCTAACGTTATCTGTACGTTGTTACCCTGAACGCTAACGTTATCCTTACGTTGTTACTCCCAACGCTACCGTTATCCGTAAGTTGTTTCCCTCAACGCTAACTTTATCCTTACTTACCGTGTCTTCAAACAAAAATGTCTCAAGAGAAAAATGCTTTGTGTGTATTAATGTCAGGGGGGAGCCACATGCAACCTCTCAAGCCAAATGCTCAGAAGTTTTAGAGATTTAAAAAAAAAAAAGGAACTTTTCACTTTACCTCTTGCTCCACAGGAACTCAAGTGGAAGACACTTTACTCAATTGGTCAAACTGAAGGGTGGAGAAATTCGGAGGATGAGAGATGAAGACGGAGTGACTGAAATATGACTCCCCCCTCTCCTTTTCTTCCTCCCATCTATGAAATTTAGTGAATAGTAAAAAAAAATAAAAAAAAAATCGCGCCCACGTGCGGGTGGACTGTTAATAAAAAGGTGAGGAGGTTGAAGAATAAAAATAATTTTTGTTAAAGAAAAAAAATAATAAAAGCGCGCTTTTGCTGAAACCGTTGTTCCAGAAATATATGAATGTCAAGGATCTGGACGTGGATAATAATTATAGGAAGAAATATTATATTTTTTTGTTTAGGTTAAAGATCAAAATGTAATTAACGATCTCTCACTAGCGGATGTATTTTCAAAGCATGCACATCCTATGATGTTTCATTATACAGGCCAACATGTATATTCTATTAATTACTCATTAAGTTGGCAGAGTCTCTCTGCTGGCTCCTCATACATCATGTTAGAACGCTGTTTCCGTTTACGCTTATGGTGTGCAATAGCGCACAGTTCAACACGAGGGATAGGCCACGCTTATGGTGTGCAACAGCGCACCGTTCAACACGAGGGATAGGCCACGCTTATGGTGTGCAACAGCGCACCGTTCAACACGAGGGATAGGCCACGCTTATGGTGTGCAACAGCACACCGTTTAAACATGAGGTATAGGCCACTCTTATGTTCAACACGAGGGATAGGCTACGCTTATGGTGTGCAACAGCGCACCGTTCAACACGAGGGATAGGCCACGCTTATGGTGTGCAACAGCACACCGTTTAAACATGAGGTATAGGCCACTCTTATGTTCAACACGAGGGATAGGCTACGCTTATGGTGTGCAACAGCACACCGTTTAACACGATGTATAGGCCACTCTTATGTTCAACACGAGGTATTGGCCACGCTTATGGTGTGCAACAGCACACCGTTTAACACGATGTATAGGCCACTCTTATGTTCAACACGAGGGATAGGCGACATTATATTGATAGGAGGATGAAGAACTGTTGAGATCTGGCCTCGGACGATGGAAGGAGAACTACGACACACGCCATTGCATGGAGGACGATGAAACAATAGACCACATTCTTTACGAATGCAGAGTTCTGCACGAAGGACGATTGGGACAAGGTATAGATAGAGAGAATACTGGTTCATGTACGACACAGAGGCTGTCCTTGTACGGGGACAAGTCAACCTTATGACTCACTGCTCGCTTCCTCTCACGTGCTCTAAGGGAGTAATTCTCAGCATGTTTTTCGTTGTCAATGGGGTTTCTGACTCGGCTGAAGGGATCAGAAAGAGATAGGTGTCTTTTCTGTTCAGAACTTAGGGCAGTCCTTGGTGAACTAGATTAAGGACCTGTAGCGGCACTTAAAAGTGTGTCGGTGGTCTGTATTAGGGTCTGGGTAGGAAAGGACTGGTAGAACGATAGACTTGTTGTGTATTGATGGCTCGAGTCCATGTCTTTATGTTTTGTTCAAGTTTTGTAAACACATCATCTGATATTCAATTCATGTCGTATTTCTTTGGTTGAGTGCTTGTCATAGATAAGTTACAATAGTGTTGAGTGCTTGTCATAGATAAGTTACAATAGTGTTGAGTGCTTGTCATGGATAAGTTATAATATTGTTATAATCCGCCATGCCCACCGCCATTCAAGATAGTACAGGAGATGCGCACTGCCAGAAACCAGACTGAGAAGGATGTCGACATTAGGAAGAAGAGAACAAGCTCCGCCCAAGTCTAGAGCAGAAGTAAAGAAACTGTGCTAAAGACAATTGTTGTTCTAATGTATTTGTGATGTCCCACGAATAGACATCTTTGCCTCATTGAGTTGCCTCCCTTAAGTTATTACACTGTAGACAAACAAGGTTTAAGGTTCTGTTAAAAGTAGCCCAGTCTTATTTACCAGAGTAGTGTCATTAAATTTGATAGAATTTCATTCTGATATTCTTTCTGAAAATATTGAAACCTGCCTTTTTACTTGCCTGGGTAGACCACTTCGGGGGCTGGTTTTTAGTTTGTGTTTCCACACAAACTGTCTTTGTAACTTTGTTGGATTTATTTATGTGTTGTCATCGACAATCAATAATTGTTTAAAGTTTCAACCTGATCCGAGAATGGGAAGTGGAAGAAATAAGGTGTAAAATCTTTTGACAAGTCAGACAGACAGACAAGAAAGACAGACAGACCAGAAAGACAGACAGACCAGACAGAAAGACAGACGGAGTAAGTTGATATGAGCGAGTTAAAATACAAAGTTTCATTCCAAGCAATTTGAAGATCAATTAATATTACTCAATTTTTATTTGAACTCACGTGTACACAAATTTAAACAAACATCATTTTAACTATACATACACATCGTAGCTATGCATTCGTCTTTACAGACAAAAAGTAAGCAATAGTGTTAGCATTTAAAGTAACAAAACAATATTAACACAAGGACAGGGTCGAGACGTTTCTACTCATTTCGTTAAGGCACTCTTCTCAACTTTCTGCCTACTTTTTGTTACAGGGATGCACCATGCTGGAGATGTCTTTGTCCTACAACATTCTGCCTACTTTTTGTTACAGGGATGCACCATGCTGGGGATGTCTTTGTCCTACAACTTTCTGCCTACTTTTTGTTACAGGGATGCACCATGCTGGAGATGTCTTTGTCCTACAACTTTCTGCCTACTTTTTGTTACTGGGATGCACCATGCTGGGGATGTCTCTGTCCTACAACTTTCTGCCTACTTTTTGTTACAGGGATGCACCATGCTGGGGATGTCTTTGTCCTACAACTTTCTGCCTACTTTTTGTTACAGGGATGCACCATGCTGTGGATGTCTTTGTCCTACAACTTTCTGCCTACTTTTTGTTACAGGGATGCACCATGCTGGGGATGTCTTTGTCCTACAACTTTCTGCCTACTTTTTGTTACAGGGATGCACCATGCTGGGGAAGTCTTTGTCCTACAACTTTCTGCCTACTTTTTGTTACAGGGATGCACCATGCTGGGGAAGTCTTTGTCCTACAACTTTCTGCCTACTTTTTGTTACAGGGATGCACCATGCTGGGGATGTCTTTGTCCTACAACTTTCTGCCTACTTTTTGTTACAGGGATGCACCATGCTGGGGAAGTCTTTGTCCTACAACTTTCTGCCTACTTTTTGTTACAGGGATGCACCATGCTGGGGATGTCTTTGTCCTACAACTTTCTGCCTACTTTTTGTTACAGGGATGCACCATGCTGGAGATGTCTTTGTCCTACAACTTTCTGCCTACTTTTTGTTACAGGGATGCACCATGCTGGGGATGTCTCTGTCCTACAACTTTCTGCCTACTTTTTGTTACAGGGATGCACCATGCTGGGGATGTCTCTGTCCTACAACTTTCTGCCTACTTTTTGTTACAGGGATGCACCATGCTGGGAATGTCTCTGTCCTTTACAAAAGACGCTAATGTACGAGACAGCAAACCTAACAAACGATTAAGTTCCATGTCTCTTTTCAAATGCCCTTCAAAAAAAAAAAATGTACGTTTGTCGTAGCAAAAAAACAAAAGAAAATGTGTTTAAATGTAAAAGGTATTAATTTCCTGATTTTAAGTTTTGAAAAAAAAAAAGGGGGGGGGGGAGAGTGCAGAAAAAAAATGTTTCCAAATTAAACAGATGGGTGGCACAAATTTTTTTTTTTTTTTTGGTGGGGGGGGGGGGGGCGTCAGTATTCTTAATACGCTCAGCCCGCACTGCCCTGTAGCAAAACGTTTCAGCGGACAGTTCCAATCCCATGACAATCAATGTGAACAATGACTCAATCCTTCCTCACACAATGTTGTTTGCAATGTGTTTAGCTAGAAATGTACCTTCGCTTAGAGACTTAGAGAGATGACACTATTTCAACATTCATCAACTCTACTGGGGTACTGTTTTTGTTGTTGCTCTGCTTTGCTATTTAATTAGGTTCCATATGTGGGTGTGCCTTCTTTACTCCCCCCTCCCCCGCCCACCCTTCTCTTCCATTTCCCCCTTCATGTTTAGTAATAAAGAACTCAGGGATTTGCTTAAAAAAAATATTAAATTACAAAAAGTGTATATATTATGTCAAGTCGACGAACAGTCATTGTACGGAGGGGGGCATGGCCATTGTACTAATGTGATTTTCCCCAATTCACCACATAACGACCAACCGCATTTGCTTTCCGCAACTAATGTCAGGTACCCAGTAGAGCTGGGTGGACTCAGAGGTGCCCAGTCTTCACCAGGATTCGAACACGGGACCCGGTTCGGAAGCTAAGCGCTTTACCGCTCAGCCACCACGCATCCCTAACAGTTGCGTAGCTGGGGTGGAGGAGGAGGGTGGAGCCCCCCGGGCCCCCACTCGAAGGGGGTCCCCAAATGAGTGTATTTTAAGTTAAAATTTAAATATTACCCAAAGGGCAGGTGTCCCCAAAGAGGTCAATCCCCCGGGCCCCCAAAAGATGGAAAAATCCTAGCTATGCTCCTGCTTCCTAACTGATGGGACTTAGCGAATAAAGTTTTATGCAGACCTATTGAGAAATTCAAGAGATTGATTTCTTGATTGCATATAAATATGGAATGCATACATTTGATATGTAAATTATAAGTGAGTTTAGTGTGAATGTATATAACTATATTTTGGTTTCATATAGCTATCATGTTTTGTTTGGTGTAATGCACAAATAGTAAGCCAAATTTTCTTATGGATGATAAAGATTATTATTAATATTATTATTATTAAATCTATATCCATTTCTTATAATAACAGTGATAATAATCTAAAAAGAGAAAATGTAGGTAAAAAAAACGCGGGAAAAGAAAACTTTTGGTCTTTCACTCCCCCAGGCACGAACAGACAACTCTTGTTTAGTTTATAAACCAATTGGTGTATCGACGGGCAACAACCAACACACACAAACCATGTGCCTTGTTTTTCTTTGTATTTTAGCCTGGTATGTGGTATGTGAGCAGACGTGACATTTTTTTGTATCACAGTACATGATCGTTTACCTTTATCGCCAAGGTAAGCTGACAAAGATTTAGAGAAATACACAGATACTACTAAAAAAATACCCAGAAATACCCAGATCATTTACGCTTAATATTTTTTTTTTACCTTTTGTGTGAATATTTTAACCCCTTAACTCTTTCAATGTAAGGATACGTTTACAATGTTGCAATACAACAGGATGTCGGTGCATTAGCTAATGAGTTAACTCGAACATAGGAATATCTTAAAAGATTATTTTTAAAATCCGGCTAAACGCATATAGTTTAATCTAGACGATAATAGAGAACATAAACCAAAGTGCTTTTGTTATGTATGTAATTTAAATAGACCTGTGACTTGACTCGATAATGGATTGTATTTTTGCTGGTCAATGTTGAATTTTTGTGAACTGGTGCTTGACCTTTGACCTATTTGTGTTTTTATTTCTTTTGACGTCTTAGTCTATGTTTTACGTTCTGCCTCTGGCCAGCGTTTGGAAGTCATGCTGTAGCTAGGGTCTAGGGTCTAGGGTCTAGAGTATAGGGTATAGGGTCTAGGGTCTAGGGTCTAGCCTGATTCAAAGGTTTCTGACTCTTTTCATTGGTTATGTCTCAACAGAGGGCGCTCCTCGTGCATTTTGTGTCGGCCAGAAAATATGTAGCGTAATAACAACAGATAGATATATAGATTATATATATAGATAGATAGAGATGGATAGATAGATAGATAGATAGATAGATAGATAGATAGATAGATAGATAGATAGATAGATAGATAGATAAATACACAAAGACAGGCAGACAGACAGATAGATAGATAGATAGACATATATATTTAATATATATATATATATATATATATATATATATATATATATAAATATATATATATATATATATATATATATATATATATATATATATATATATATATAGAGAGAGAGAGAGAGAGAGAGAGAGAGAGAGAGAAGGTGTAAAAGATAGAGATAAAAAGCAAAAAAAGAGGGGACTCTTGAAAACTTAATAGAACAATGCGTACATCTATCGACAGAGGTAACAATTCTTCATTTTATAAACTTCTCTCTGTTTAACTCATTTTAAGACGGATTGAAAGAATCAACTCATTTCAAGATAAAGTGAACGAATCATCTTATTTCAAGTTAGAAAGAATCAGCTTATCTTAAGATGGAGTGAACGAATTACCAAATTTCAAGATGGAGTGAATGGATCAACTCATTTCAAAATAGAACAAATCAACTCATTTCAACATTGAGTGAACGAATCAACTTAATTCAAAATAGAGTGAACGAATCAACTCATTTCAAAATAGAGTGAACGAATGAACTCATTTCAAAATAGAGTAAACGAATCAACTCATTTCAAGATAGAATGAACGGATCAACTCCTTTCAAGATTGAACGAATCAACTCATTTCAAGATAGAGTGAACGAATTAACTCATTTCAAGAAAGAACGAATCAACTCATTTTAAGATGGTTTGAACGAAGCAACTCATTTCAAGACAGAGTGAACGAATTTACTCATTTCAAGAAAAAACAACTCAACTCATTTTAAGATTGAGTGAATAAATCAACTCTTTTCTAGATGGAGTAAACGCATCAACTCATTTCATAATAATTTGAAAGAATCAGCTCATTTCAAGATTGTGTGAAAGAATTAACCAATGTCATGATGGCTTGAAATAATCAAACCATTTCTATATTGAGTAAATGTATTTATTAGAGTTTACTCTTTTGTGTTGTAAATTTAATGGGTGCGTTTCCATAAATCTTTACTCAACAGTTGGAGATCTCCTAAAATTAACAACGGAATTTCGAGATAACAAAAAAAACACAAGATTTAGAGAAAAATACTAATATTTACCAACCCTGGACACTCCTAAGCTTCTGGCCTTTTCATTTTTAGTGAATGGCTGGGGGAAAGATAAAAAGAAAAGGGAAAAATCTGTCTTCAAATAGATAAATCTATGTAGGCCGACACTATAGAGATCTATATATAAAAAGTGTAGGCTTGTGGCAGAGGCAACAGGATGGAGTTTAACTGTTAAAACAGACATGCGCAGTCGGAGCTTCTGTCGCGTGAAAGGTATTCTCATTATCCGGTCCACTAGCACCGCGTAGAACGTCTAAAACCGGAGTGCCAAACATGCCAGGGGCGGAGGCTGCTGACAAATGATGGGGGAGTTCTTTACAGTCGCAGACTCACACACGCATACAAAACAAAAAACAAAAACAAAAAAGAAACGTACATATCCCAGCACTCTTCTTTATGAATCTGAGACATCCTTGTCCCCCGTTTCAACAATCCCAGCATTCTCTTTCTCAGTTACTTCAGGCAGTACGTTTTTGTTTTAATGAAAGCTAGAAAAGTTTCCAGTCAAAGGGCAAGCAAAGTAGAATTCATGCGCGCTAGGATAAGAAGGATGTTGTATGGTAAGCAAAACGACTAGCAACAGACCCGCCGCCAGAAATATAGGGCCCCAGACAGCTGGATACGTGTGGGCCCCTCTGCCTTCTTCCCATCCCCCACACATGCCAAAAACCTTTAAATGCGTATACAAGAAGGTCCCCAGCAGAAGACTAGAATCTTGTTTGTCACTCCCTGGCAGAGCGCCTGATAACAACAATCTTTGCTAGATCTAGCGAAATAAACTCAGTACCTAAGGAATAAAGTTCTACGCCTAGTTTACAATTAAAAAAAAAAGTTCTCAGCCTATACCAGGCTTTGTTAAACTTCTCTTGACTCTTACTCAACGCCTAGCAATGAAGCTCAAAATAAGTTCTAAATCAAAATTAAAACTCTCATATTCTTTCATTAAAAAAAAATGGCTATAATGGGGATGTTCATAAATGTAGTCTCCGACAGTGGCGTAGCTAAGGTATATGATGCCCAGCTCCTCGTGAGGCCCCACCCCTTCTAAAAAAAAAAAGAAATAAAACAGCGAATTTATCAGTTTATTATTTCTTGAACTGTCAGGAAGAGGTTTAAGAAACGTTCAAGGAAGAATAACTCTCCATCCTTGGCTCTTTCTTGTGTGTTATTACAGAATTTTCACCTTTTTCGCCTGGCATCTTGAAGTTTTGCGCTAATCACCAAATCTGAGCATTTGCATTCTGTAAAGGCTTCAGCCATGTTCTTCTGACTAGTAGCCTAGTATCTTTTCCGTTTAAGTGCGCAGTCTCGAATTGACAATCTCTTGTTAATACAGGTGCCGAATTCCCAAGGCATGTGAAAAAATGAAGACTGCATAGCAACTAAAAATCTGCCTGCTTCAGACCTAGTAGAAGAGTTTTCATCTGTTCTAGTCAATGTCTCTAGAATTTCTATAACTTATGAAAATGAACCCATAACTATCTTAACGCCTTCTCATCTGGCGCTCCAGCGCGTTTAAACCAAGCGCTTAAAATTTCAGTTATTTTGTTGAGGACGTCCTAGTGGTGTGCTGACGTCGATAAAAAGATGTGTAAACAGTCCAGTGTACCGAAAAATGTTACTGCATAGATTTCAGCTTCAGCCCGAATTCCAGCCAAACTCAGAGAATGGTTCGATAATGACTGAAGATGATGTCAATGCAAGACTACAGAGTTTGTATCCCGTCGTTTTACATGACAACGTAACCTCAACATTTGGAAAAATTGATCCAGTGTTGTGATGTCAGGTGAGCTATTTTAAAAATCTAAAAATATTTGGCTCATTATCACCCAATATTACAATAGGCTCGTTTTGTGTTTGTGGAAGCATGTCTGGAACTAAGCTTAATTCGAAGCAAAAGTTCTCTCAGGAGTGGATTGAACTTGGATGGTAATTTCACAAAGTTTCCTATAAGCTCTAGAACTAGTTGAAACCAGCGTACTGAACAATGGAGTAACAAAATGTGCGTAAGTGTGTAAAAGTGCGTTGCCTTCAGAGATTTAAACAAATCTAGTAAACTTGATTCAAACCTGGTTAACAGCTTACGTTTAATTTAAGAAAGAACATAGGAAATTAATTAATTTAATTAATTTCTAGTCAACATTTCAAATTCAGTAGTTTTTGTTCATGTATGTACAATGCGTTGATTTTATTGAGATGCCCCGTGCGTCCCGCACCACTTGCGCACGGCTAGCTACGCCACTGGTCTCCCATGTATCGGTATATCCAGTACAACAAACTTATGGTTTTTAAAAAAATGAGCCAAGAAGAAAAAAAATTAGAAAATTTTATACCGGTACTGCGTTAATAACAAAAAACTGCAAAAATAATACTACTACTACTAATAATAATAAGAAGAATAATAACTAGTCGACCGGCTGCATAGCATACGCCGCTATTTTGCAGGGCTGGCCATAGGTCACAGCAAGCTATCCGACTGCAGTGGGCCCCACACTTGCCTAGTACCCGCGCTAATTCTATGTGTAAATTATTAAATTAAACCATTTTATAACTTATAACATTTCTCGCGCCGCCTGATTTACCAGGAGCTCCTGGAAATCTCCTGAAATTGCAAAATATATGAAAAAGTCATGGAAATCATGGAAATTATGAAAAATCTTTTGAAAAACTCATACAAATCTCATGAAATATAGAGACAAAAATTGTCATTTTGGAATGTCATTCAATATGGAAAACGCCAATCCTACGGGAGATAAATAAAAACGGCATTATGCATTAGCCGTAATTGTGTAATCTGGTGAATGGTTGTGCATGTGCTCCTTTGGCAATTTACGTTTCGAGAGACGATCTTTTCCCTTTTCAACTTCTTGTGTGGTGTGGCAAAGTATGTAGGTCGCAGGTGGGGCTGCATTGCCATGACAAATACAGAGTAAATGCGTTAATAACTTATTGTTATTTTAATGTGCTACCTTGTGGACACTTTACAGCACTGCAGAATGAAATGTTCTAAGCTCTTAAGTTTGTAGCTTTTATCTCGGTGGCAACATTTAGGTTCAATTTTTGCTAATTAGTTCAATTAGTAATTAAATTAGTACTGTAGAGAGGAATAGGTCGCCGCTTTAAAGTTGGAAAAGAACAACAGATAACTATAAAACTTTCTATTTTCATACGCACTTCGCTGGCACAGTGATAATGTGTTGGCCTAAAAAGGGAGTCTTGATGAGGCTTGATCCCTCTGATTCGAATTCAGTTTTTTCCAGGTTTAATAAATAATAATTATCGATTTTATATAGAGCTGCTTATAGCATGCTCAGAGCGCTATGGTCCAATCTCATTTGTGGACCAGTGGGGGGAGGAAGTATCTTTAGGCGCTCAGTAAACACAACTCTGCCCGAGTCGGGTGTCGAACCTCGAGCCCCCTTCATAGTTAAAGCGCACTTAGCCTCTAGACCACGCTTCCATAAATGCATTTAAAAATCGATCACGGTAACATTGGCATAGACAGCCCATCTTTCTACCAGCACCCTTTTCCCAACTGGTCCAACTAAGTGATAGGATCATTGCGTAGTGAGAATAATACTAGCATGAAATGGCGCTAGACAAAAACAGTTGAAAATATTTCTAATCGCACAGATTTATTATTGTTAGTTTAGATCAATTACAAATTACATGAATGACATGACTGACCCAAACTAATTGATACAACTACATGTTATATAACACGTGTTTTTTTTTTAAGTATTTTTTTTTTTGACTGTGGTATGTTTATGTGTGTGTATCCCGTCTTACTTCCTAGATCTTGTCTTTGCAGACTATACAACTACCTACAAACCTACATACAGAAGGACTCTTTTCTTAAAAGTGTAAAGCAAACATGCATAGGAGTTTATATTCAGACATCAGGGCCAACGATTCAAGCAACCTGACTGCGCATGCGCTCAGGAAGTACGGAGTAATGCCTAGTCAGCTCATGGTAATTAATTCATAATCACGCGTGGTAAGATGCGCTTCATTAACCCATGTGGGAAATGGACAATCCCAATCTCTCTCTCCATTCCTCTCTCTCTCTCTATCCATTTTTTTATCTATCCATTCCTCTCTTTCTCTCTATCCATGTTTTTATCTATCCATTCCTCTCTCTCTTTCTCTCACATTTCTCTTTCTCCCTTCCTCGCTCTCTTTCTCTGTCCTCCATTCCCCTCTTCCTCTTTCTCTCTCAATCTCCCTCTCTCTCCATTCCTCTCTCTCACCATTCCCCCTCTCTTCATACCTCTTTCTCTTTCTCCGTTTCTCTCTCTCTCTGCATTCTCTCCCTTCTCTCTATCTCCTTTCCCCTCTCTTCATTATCCCCTCCTCTCTCTCTATTCCTCTCTCCATTCTCTCTCTTCTCTCTATCTCCTTTCCCCTCTCTTCATTACCTCCTCCTCTCTCTCCATTCCTCTCTGTATTCTTCCTCTCTTTTTTCTCGATCTCTCTATTACCCACCATTCTCTCTCTCTCTCTATCTCTATCTCTCGCTCTCTAGTTCTACCTAAGACATTATAATCTACCTTTAATGTTTCAACAAATGTCTGCATTTTTTTAAGTAGGAGAGAAACGTGAAAGTTCAAGGACAAAACGTTGCTAAGACAGAATTGTAGTCTCTAAAAATCACGTGATTACTTTCAACTGTAAATTGTTGAGATCGATCAACTTGAGAACATTGTCTAGTTAGAAGAAAGATTTTTGTCTCAAAGTGTTGCATACCTCTTCGTCTCTCTCTTTGTTTTGTGGTTTCTTTACAAGCAACTTGGAGAGAACTTCCGTGATGAAAGAGCGCCTACCGAGAACCTTAAATGACCTATTAAGGCCAAAGGCTGAGAACTCCAAGGGAGTCATTTCGTGGCTAAGGGACTACGGTCGTCCAATAGTGGATTTATTTTACACCCACGTGTTTTTATCTTGAGTCCACAAAATTATGAATCAATTTTACAAAGTGTGCATGTACAGCTTGGACCCAGGGACTAAATGTGCACTAAATTTATACTTTGACAGTTTCGATACATCTATTACATTATTACAATTATAACGAGCCCTTTGGAACCAAACAAAAAGAGTCTTCTTAGTCCGCTGTGGAATGGGTTCTCAATTTGGTCATCTGATAATTTCTTCGACTGAAGTTTTTTTAAAAATATAAATGCATATTTTGGTTATCAAATGTATTTTTAAATACATCTTCCAATTGGAATATAAAATGCATTTTATTTTATTACATACAGTATTTCTCTGGTGGCTAAGTTGTTAGGCGCATCACTTCAGAACTTGGGGTCTTTCGTTTGAATCTAGGTGAAGACTGGGATTTTAAACTTTGGGATTTTTAAGGTGCACCTGACTTCATCCAACTCTAATGGATACCTGACTTTAGTTGGGGAAAGTAACGGCAGTTGGTCGTTGTGCTGGCCAGATGACATCCTCGTTAACTATTGGCCAAAAAAACAGATGACCTTAACATCATCTTCCCTATAGACCGCATGATCTGAAATAGGAACTTTACAGTTTTAAGTATACTCTCAGTGTTACAGGCACTTTTTAAATACATCTACCTATTCGTAAATTTATATTTCAAATACAACAATTTATCTGTGGTTAAAAACTCTATACATCAGTGCAATTGCCTTTTTGGGGTCTGTCGTGTATACAGCTGCCTTTTTGACAGTTGAGACTAGGACTTAACGGCTTAAATTAACTCAGTCAAGAGTTGTGGCCATTGCAAAAACTCCATGAATCCATAAGCTATTGGAAAGGATCTATCCCATTGGTCAAAAATAAAGCAGAGTATCTTCGCATTTCTGTCTGACGTTGTCTTCAATGGTAGTGTCCATTTAAGTTTAGGTAAGTACATTTTATGGAAGTATTTAAACTCAGTCCCTAGGCTGCCCACACGTTTGTTCATCCTTGCCAATAGGACTAGAAAAGCTTACTACGTCGGTGAATTCCTTCATTATGCGACCACCAAAAGCGTTGGGAGGTGTTATGAAGTGCATGTGCATGTTTATGGTGTTCCTATGAGGAAAGGAGAGCGGATGGTTTTGGTTGTGTAGGCTGAAGAATTTCAATGAAACCACGAGGTGGGCTGGAGTAAATCAAAAGAAATTGAAGGGCAGATATGAAAGTTGTGAAGGGGAGATTAGCCAAAGAAGTGGGATGGTAAAGAGGTGTATTTCGTCACAAGTTCGTTTAAACTATTATTTCATGTATGTTACTTTTATTTTTCATTGTAAGTTTAATCTATATATATTTATACATAAAAGTTGTATTCAAGTTTGTTTAACAGGAAGCTTGTTCAAGTTTATTTAAGAATTTAAAATGTTTACATTTATACGTTTAGTTGTTGTAGCTGTTTTCAACCATAAACCAACACCAGAGTAACATAAGGAGGACTGCCATTTTAGGCTGTCGTTCCACTCGTCCATGGCACAAATGAACATATTTTAGGTCTAGCTTAACGGCTCTGTGTTATGGAGTGAGTGTGTGTTTCTATGGTGACGATGAGAAGAAGTTAGCGATTGGTTGGTGGCTATGCAGTGAGAATGATGCAAGATAAGCGGAACTGTCATAAGCTGTCTTATCTTATCTTATATAATACAGACGTTCCTTCAAAAAAGAAGATGATTACGTCCTACACGTCATGCATTCAGCCAGACGACTCCAGGATCCCAGAGAGTAAAGACAAGTTTGTTTGTTTTTTATATTGTGAGATAAATTTATTTAAAATATTTAAAATGTATTTTTGTATTCATTTAATCTCAAGTTAAATTTGCCTATTTGTAATAAAAGTTATATATATATATATATATAGGACAATATATATGACCCGTCTCAAGATTAAGCCAAAACCAGTAACTCATTTGGGCGCATCCATTGCCTTTCGAGACAAAAGGAGCCATATATATATATATATATATATATATATATATATATATATATATATATATATATATATATATATATATATATATATATATATATATATAGATAGATAGATAGATAGATAGATAGATAGATAGATAGATATAGATATATACGTTTGTGCACAAAGCAATTATTCCAGTTATCTCAAGATTTGTAAGTTAGAATATGATACACCAGCAGCGCTTTAGTTGTCTACCAGCAATTTGGTGTCGACGAACGGTAACAACAGTCTGACACCATTGAAATTTGAGCGGACTCAGGGAGGACCTTAAAAATGCATTTCAATATCCAAGTCATTAACAAGATGGGGATTTCCTGATATGGCGGAAAAATATAACTACCTTTTTGGTGTCTCTGGTGTACAGACTATAGGACGTGTTTGTAAGCTGTGTGTTTTAACAGACAAAACAAAAGGCACTTTTTGTCATTGCGAAATCCAAATTTCAGAACTTGTCCATTTGTAGCACGTATCAGATCACTAGGAAGTAATTAGAAGAGGCTGGAACGTTATTTGTTTATCAAATATCACCAGTACAGTGAAAATGCTCTTATCGCGGAGAGTCCTAACATAATACTATGGGTTTTGTAACTATAATTTTTAGTACTACAATGATAATAATTATACAGTAGAAATAGGGATATATAAAAACGAGTATAGCATAAACATAATGTACTAGACGAGTTATTAAAGAGTTGTGTAGGATTTACGTGACGTTGGTTTAGATCCCTTACCTGGGAGCAGACACACAGATCAGCCGTATCGTGGGTGGCCATCTGTTCTAACACTTTACAAACATGACGCGATACAGCCCGACATTGTTGTTCTCCTGGAACTGAAGATGCTAACGGAATGGGTTGAAGT
Organism: Biomphalaria glabrata; assembly: GCF_947242115.1. NCBI lineage: Eukaryota > Metazoa > Mollusca > Gastropoda > Planorbidae > Biomphalaria > Biomphalaria glabrata. Next base: position 20,853,808 of record NC_074723.1, on the reverse strand, counting down.
TAGCGTTGATAGACGTTGATAGACATTCCAAAGCAATTGATCCTTAAGTCCGATGAAAGTTGAAGTCCATCATCCCACATCAACCCTCCTCCCCCCTCGAGATAGCCCCCCCCCCCTTCCTTTACCCCAAGGCTCGAACAAAGAATAGAGTGGGGGGGGGGAGTCTTGAAGGCGCTGATCGGGAACGGATAGATTGTCTTACCAATTTTAATTTTAATTGCCAAGTGTCGGCGCCTCACTGGAGGTTACCTGTCAGAACGTTGGGGTTAAATGTTGAGATTTAAAGTCAATAGTGCTTCCCAATTTACTATTGTCTCTTGGGATGTGTGTGTATGTGTGTGTGTGTGAATGCTTTGTATTCCTTCTGTCACTAAAGCAGCTTATGTCCTATAGATCTGATCTGAGGGATTATATTATTTTATTTTCACAGCATTTGGCATAGAATTTTTGAGGCTACTGAAAAGGGAATAGCTGCTATTGGTTTTATCCATTCTATCCGTCCCTCCATTCGTCAGTCTGACATATGTGTGTATCTTTTATATTTCAATAACTAAAGCGGAGTCGAAATTAAGAGTTTACAAATGCATCAAATATCGTGGTCCAAGTAGGCGTAACTGGTACAATTGTTGTTCTGAAAGTGAATCATTCTGTTTAAAATTAAAATGGAGATTAGATTATATTGAAATCATAGACTATTATATATGATCAGATTACGAGGTTTAATAAACATTACTATACCGAGTTGTTTTAGCATTTCATTTGAAGAATTTATTACATATGACGTCAAAAAAAATCCACTACGTCACGCGGCCTAAGACTAAAAAATGTCATGAATACGAGCACGTTGTCGAGGGTTCATAGACATTGGTGCACCGAATGAACTCTTTTAGCAAATCCTGAAAACCTATTCTCGATATTTTTGAAAACAAATATAGTCATCTGACATAAATTTGTTTTAAGTTGAAAATACGGAACAATTTGATATCGATAAATAAACAATGTGACGTATTGTCAAAGAATATAAGTGTAATATAAGTAAGTCAATTATGCGATTTCAAACAATCATTTGACATAATTTATTTTTTATAAAACAATATACGGAACAGCTTTATAGTTAGTGAAATATAAGTCATTATAGAGATTTTCATTTAGCATTTATATGCTATTTACATTAAAAAACCGGAACAACATATTATTGATCATGTGTTTTTGCAACATTTAGGCATGGAAATTGTTATAGATACTTAAAACGTTTGAGATTTTCGGAAGGAACATTAAAGGTTACATCAGATATTCAATAGCTTTTAGAGTTGTTGTTTTTGTTATATAAACGTGACAGACTGACCGACTGGCAGACAAAACGCACACAAATAAGCGTCTTTCAATATGATGTGGACACTAAACAAAAAATAAATAAAATCTGATTATTTAAAAAAAAAGGAAACTGATTCACTGGCTCAGCGCCTACTGCTTGTTACGCTCCTGACGAAAGTCGCTGATTAAAAGTCCATTTTGAAAAATGTGCGTGATATTCACATACAACGTGCATCCTTAGCCTTTATAAACAAACATAAATGTTTTCTTTTAATTTTAGCAGCTAGTTGTCCAGAAAAAAAACACCTAACTAATATTTATATTTGTTGTGAACATTTCTAATACATTTTATAAATATATTTGACTTGGTGATACTGAAAATATACAACGAATCATCACTCCTGGTTAACATATTGAAACATTACCTTCCTTACAAATTATGTAATTGTTTTAGAATTGGTGTATTTTTATGAAAACATTGCTTGCATAATTAATTTCATAAATTAAACGGTGTGCTTTTAGAAAACCAAAAGTAGCCATTGCACATAAACTTTTAAATCTGCATCGCATGGTGAAAAAATATTTTAAATTTCTCTTCTAGTTTTCGAGGTCTGATTGTGACAGACGGACAGACGAACATTTTGCACAAACCTAATAGCGGCTTTTCCCCTTACGCGGGCCGCTAAAAATTATAGTATAATATCTACGGTATAATATGTTTCGACCATGTTGTCCAAGTGAACACCTATCTTTTAAGAATGGAACTTTAAAACTAGTACGTGTGCAAAAGTGGTCTGATGCCTCTAGTCTAGAGAAAGCTTAGGGTTATGTCAATGGCTAGTTTAGGAAAAAAGACAAGAGCTGTAGACAAAATGGCAGGATGATAAAGGACGATTCCATGTTGGGTACATAGAAGAAATGCTTAAGTAATTCTTGATACATTATCTCTGTGTCGAGTTAGTTTTGGCAGTTTGAAGAGAATGAAGACATATGTTTAATGTGCTGAGCTTTTACAAAAAACAACAACAACAACAACTACAACAACAAAACGAAAATTAGTGCCACCTAAATTAGTTACAGTTGATTAACTGGTTAGTTAAGTTTAAAAATACTAGTTAAGTTACGTGTAACATCTGAATAGCATTTAGGCTGCCACAGTTTTGTTGTCAATTATGACACTTGAAAGAGACCCTTCACCTGTCAAAGAGTTCTTTTGGACACTTTTGGCCCCAGATGTTATCTCACAGCCAGACCATTCCATTCCTCTGTCTCATCGCCTCATCCCAAACATGGACCAAGTGACTTGACAATGCTGCATAAACGAAAGACATTCAAGGCATCTAGTGTGTTCTCAAAGCATGGTAAATCTAACCCATAAAAGAGAGCTTTAAAAAAAATCAAAACAGTAATAAAAGTATCTTACAAAGCAAGGCTCCTTGAACGAAAAGCAAATTATGGAACACTATAAGTAATAGCTTATCTGATACTCCCCACCACTAAAATTCCCCTCAATTTCAGTAAAAACAATAGAATATAGTGAAGCGAGATAAATATATCACCAAGTATCTATCCTTACACGATAATTACAGTGATCTATCCTCAATGATCTATCACCATACAATGATCTTTTCTCACATAATCATCCCCACACAATGAATATAACCCCACAATAATATATCCCAACACAATGATTTTTATCCATACACATAAAAAACATCCAACTCTAGAGTTATATTATTGGTAGATTCAAAAAAATTATAGAAACCTAGAAACCAATGAAAACAGTGCATCTGAACCCGATGTAGAGATATCTATATACATTGTATTTAGTGAATCCAGCAAAAAGATTTCCTATCAGCGTCTAAACCACACACACAGCAATACGATTTCCTATCAGCGTCTAAACCACACACACAGCAATACGATTTCCTATCAGCGTCTAAACCACACACACAGCAATACGATTTCCTATCAGTGTCTGAACCACACACACAGCAATACAATTTCCTATCAGCGTCTAAACCACACACACAGCAATACAATTTCCTATCAGCATCTAAACCACACAGACAGCAATACAATTTCCTATCAGCATCTAAACCACACAGACAGCAATACAATTTCCTATCAGCGTCTAAACCACACACACAGCAATACAATTTCCTATCAGCATCTAAACCACACAGACAGCAATACAAACTTACGCTGATTTAATTGGAGGAATTCAAGGACTCTAAAATGTATTTCTCGTTTCCCCCGTTCTCCGGCTGACATACCATCATTTCTAAATCTTTAACAACTCAACGACATTTGTAAATAACTAAAGCAAAGGTCTGTTCAGTCAACTATCTACTGAACTATTACCCGCCAGTATTCGTTTTATGTATTTCAGAACATTCCAGGGTCTAAAACACAAAAAAAATGTATATTATGTCATGATGATTTAAAGTGTTTGGGGAAAATATACATTTTTGACACCAAGAAACACAGAGGAAATACAGTCGTGAGAATCTTTGGTCTAGACAGAATATTTTAGGCACACATTTCTGGCTCTCAAAACAGGCATTCTAGTCAATTGCTGTCGCCGTAAAATCGTTTTTATGCTTGTAAATAAAAGTCGCAACCACCTACGGGAAATTTTTGCAGCGAGCAATGCAATGACGTAGATGAGGGGCTGTCATAAACAGAGAGACAACCTGTACACCTTCCCCCACCCACCTTTCCTGTCTGCAAACCTGCTGAAACGGGTGGGAGTGGGGTTCCATTCCTTCCTTTCCCCGCTACCAAGGCTGCTTTCGAGCAAGAGTGTGGGGATGGCTGAAGCTAAATAGCGTTTAAACCTTTTTTTTTTTACGAGGAAACGAGAAGTCAAAGTGGAAGAGAACGCAAGAAGACAGACATTTGCATGTGTGGAAGGTCGTTTAAACAGCATACACGTACACATGTGTAACACACACACACACATATGTGTGTAGCTCACACACACTCTAGCACTGTGGTGAACTCTCGACGCTAGACTGAATGAAAAAAGTCTGGATCTATCAAAGATCTTAAGACAGTTTGGAGTTATTTTCAATAGCAAAAATGTATGTATTTAATAAAATAACGAAAGTATGCTCTAATTATTACTGGTGTAGCTGCCTGGCTTTATGTGGCATGAGCTCTGACCGACGCATTCCCCCAGCGTCTAGTATGACAATTTTAAAAATGTCTTCTAATTGGGTTTATTTTTGAAATCACAGCTTAGTGGTTAATTGTAGCTAAGAGGCGCCCTCAGGAGATTGGTAACTAGAAAAATATTAATCGCCCTAGCAGTCCGAGAAAAAAAAAAGAAAAACAAATATCATTTGCCCCAAGGAGTTTAGTAAATAACAAGAAAATATGAAGAAAAATAAAATATACGTTAAAAAAAGAAAAGCTTATATGAAGTGTACTTGTATCAATTAGTTTGGATCAGTCATGTCATTGGTTAAATTTGTAATAGATCTAGATTAAAAACAAAAAAAAAATTATAAAAATTAAAAAAAATGGGGAACTACATATACATATTTGCCCCTCCACGCCACTGCAGTTACTCTTAACATGTATGTAAGCACACATCTCTACACATATTTTAAAGCATGCAGTTCACACTATTTACATATTTAAAATCATGCAGTTCACACTATTTACATATTTGTATTCATGCAGCTTACACTCCATACATATTCGTAGTCATTGAGTTTAGACACCCTAAATCTGTTGATTCCTCTTGCAGCTACTCGTATCAAACCATGTTCAAAAGGAAATCAAACAGTTTCTCAGATTTTCACAGGAGAACCATTAGAGGAGAACTTTTTTCGTATGAAAGAAGAAAAAAAAAAGGTAGCAAATAATTTTTACATGTGTTCTAAACGAACTGAACATTCTTTGATGCAGACATCGTGAGTAATAAAATGTGGTCCACACAGTTCAAACTTTATTGCATTAAGTTAACAGGTACGACTTTAAGACTTTGAAAGTAACCTCAATTCACACCACCTACTTCTGGCTCTCCGATCCCGCATGTTATAATAAATAAAAAAATATCATTTACTTCTTTTGAATGCATCATTTCCCGGCTAAACATCGTCTTGAATAGAGACAAAGCATGACGTCTGTTCAAGAGAAGCACACGAACTGACCCTCCACACGTGGCTAATTCTGAAACTATGATCGTGACAAGATAAGAGCAGCGGCGTACCCAGGGTGCAAGGCGCCAGGGCAACCTTGTCTGTTGACGCCATCCCCCCTCCAAATAATCCATATTTGCATTAGAGAAGTTCTTATAATTAAACATTTCGCATATAATGTAAACAAAGTTAATGTACGAACAATTAGTAGCAACATAATTATAAGAACTTTATATAGTGCTCTAATTTATATATTGCTCGAATTTACTAATTTACTATTTGACCTCCTGCTATCTCCGCACCCGGAAGGGCAGCTTAGTTTTTGTCAACCTTTGGGACCTTCACGGGATGAGAGAAATGCCCCTTGGCGCCCTTTATGTACTTGACTTCGGGTAGGGGGGGGGGAGTGAAAAGTCCCTGACTAAATTTGCACGATCAGATTAAATGGATTTGCCACGAAGAGCACCCCCCCCCCCCAACCAACCCTTATAGAAAACGTACAAAGACAGTGCCACAAGGCGCAACCGTGAGCTAGTGTGTCCCAGGGGCGTCTTCTGGGGTCATAAAAGTGACCATATAATATGGTAGAAGGACCACCCTAACGCCCTGAGTCGACGGCGTTTCAACGCTATTATAGCCATTCCCATTCCCCATTTTATTTTTAGAATTATTACCCATAGATCAAAGGCCCTTAATCAATATAGAAAGAGAAAAATAACATGAAAGGGAGAGAAATAAATCATATCTCGATCTTATTGCATATTATCATAATCTGTGGAGTCCAGGGGAGATGACTAGCCCATGAGGTTTGCGTTTATGTCCCTTGATTGATTAGAATTGTAAATGAAAGGGAGATTCTAAAACGTTGAATAAGGAAGCCTCTGAGGAAAAACAAAATGACCATAAAGAAGTGTATATATCGTTTCGGGGTTTACTACTGATTCGTGAAAGTAAATAGGTCAACTTAACAGTAAGGTTAAGTGTACTTAAATGAAGGGTAGTTAGCATATAGTTTTTTTTACAAAACTTATGTCAACTCATTCTGTCTGTCTGCTACACATTTTTATTTGTCCCACTTTCCATTCTCGAATCAAGTTGAAACTTGAAACAATTATTTATTCGACAAACAAAACATGACTCAATAAAGATAAAATAACCAAATATTTAGTCAAATTGTAGTAATTATTTAATTGTGCTTGAAATGGAAAATGGGATATAAATTGTACAATATTGAGATGTTTGACTATATATATGGATTTTTCCCGCTTAGATAAGCTTTGATATTTTGCAATTTTATAAAACAAAATATTTTGCTTGCTTTATTTTTAAAAGAACATTTACATTCACAACTGTATGAAGAGAAACCACAACGACAGTGTTTCTAAATATGCATTGGTGATCTAATGAGGCCATTGAGTTCAATTAATATAATTATAAATAGACGCTTATAAACCATAGACTTATATATTATATCTAGACTGGAAATCGGAAATAAATTCTTATCCGCAATTAGTTAATTGACAGATCTATATATATATAGATTTTTATGTACGTAACTCTTTTTCAATTTGTAAGGGAAGTCTAAGAAAAGTAAAGTTTAAAAATAATGCAAAATCATTTCTCGGATTTTCTTTAGAATGGGCTATTAGTACTGAACTATATATTTACGCAAATATATGAAACAAAGCCATTAAATTATGTGTTACGTAGAAAAGGGTTGAAAAAAAAACAACATCTTTACATTTTATGATCACTCCACAAAACCACTCCCTGTTTCAACTTTGTAAAAAATTTTCTCGACTTCTTTTGTGATGTCTGCAGATCTCCGTATCCAATACAGATATAATATATATGTCTATATTATAAACATTTTGCAAACCGTTTCATGTAGTAATTAGCCTGTCTGTGATAGAGGAACCTAATTATGCAAGCTAATTGGATATACTCCTTTTTACGGAATGAGGAATTACAGACAGCAACCAGCTTCTTAAAGAAGGAATTAAATTAAAATAAAAAAAAAATGTTTGTATCGTTAAGTGACTTCCCTTGTTCTATTTTTAGTCTCTATGTCTTTATATATCCTTCTACGTTCATTTTAATAACACACTTTTAGCTTTTAGAAGAAGCGCGTTATTGTCTATACTTGTGTACACACAGATCTATATTGCAGCCCATCTCTATTTCACTACTTAGTCTCTGGTCTATACCTGAAGGCGATGGCGCTGCTACAACGAAGAACTCTTGATCAGTGTGAAATGAAGTCTTGATTCAACAAACATGACCTATCCAGTCCCCTCCCCATTCCACAAGTTCAGTCCCAGACATCTAATTGTATCCACCTTTCTAGCTCCCTGGGGACAATACACAGACAGAAAAAGGCCGCCATTTATAACGGGTCAGTTGCAGCCGTGAGGAAGATGAGCTTAGATGTGACTTTGATCTTGAAGGAGAGCAGGGAAAGAGAGGGGCTAGGATAGAGAGTGTGGGGAGGGGCGTAAAAAAAGAGGTTTGGAAAAAAGCAGGTTTTGAAACGATACAATTTGTCGCTGTTGCCTTTTCAAGAGCTTGGAAAGTTATTTAAGAGATTTTCTTTCTCCTTTAGTTGTCTAGCTATTTTGTTAAAGTTTTCTTATGCAAAGAAAAGCGTTAGTTAAGTATTGAAGTATTGCGATGAATACGACCACAATCTATGATCTATCACTGCCGTTTTGTTTGTTTTAGGCATTTGTGTCTGTCTGTTTGTCTGTCTTGTGAGGGGTCAAGAGTTCTACTCCTGATGAAGACTGGGATCCTGAAGTTAAGAATTGTATTTTTTTAGGGCTTCCCAAAGTCCATTAAATTCTAATGGATAACTGACATTATTTGGTGTAAGCAGAGACGGTTGGTCGTTGTGAGGGCCACCGGATGCCCTGGTTAACCACTAGTCATTAAAAAATCTAAGCTTTAAACCTTTATGCTCCAGCGTCTCCCTAAAACAGCATGGGAAACTCTTACTTTTTAATAAAACAATGCATCTTTCTCTCTGTTTCTCTGTCTGTCTTTCTGTCTGTCTTTTCCCCTCCCTCCCTCTTCTATTGTTGTCTGCTGAGGATCCATAAAAATATTCGTTTAAAAAAGAAGCAACAAATAGAAGGGGAGGAGTCTGAAGTTGCATGAACAATTAATTACTTTTCCATCCACGTAAAAATGTTTCCTCCAGCCCAGTTTTATAACTACAGAATTTATGAGAATCACATAACTTAAAAAAAAACAACAACATGACTACAGAGATAGTGCAGATAAAGAGGCAAACTTCAATAGTATCAGCACGAATATCAGAGGCTATGAACTACAAACTGTCAATAGGTACAATCCGATCTCCCGCTATACATACATGCGGGGTCAATGTAGGGCCAAAGGGTTTATTATCATATATTAGTTGGCAGGCTAATGTTATTATTATTAGTCTAACATAGTTACTATTCTTACGTAATCAATAAGCTGATTATAACGAAGATATAATTCCTAAAGAATGGGATTGAATATAATTGCTGGTTAACTTTGGACAAAGGGGCTAGTGAATAGCCAATCTGACTTTCGATTGAAAAGATTAAATTGTAATAAATAACACTAAACACTGCTTAGTAAATCTTGATTTTACAAAGCTTATATCAACTCACAATGTCTGTCTGTCTGGTACAAAGTGTGTACACGTTATTTTTCCCACTCCCATTTTCGGATCAAGTTGAAACTTCTCACAATTATTCATTAACATGGACAAGGCATGAATCAATAATAACAAAAAGTAACCAGTTAGACAAATAATTACTGGCAATTCCCTTATTTGTTTAATAGCAACAAGGGAAAGTAATATTTATAATTTCACGGAACTAAATTTGCTGCCTTTAGCCCTCTTAAATAATTGTTAACGCTATTTTAACCTCAAGCTTTCTATAATAAAGTTAATACTTTAAATAAAAATTATTTATTGTACCGTAAAAAAACAAAACAAGAAGCAATAAGAAGATACTCAATCAATTAATTATTGGTAATTATTTATTTTGTTTGATATTGAATAAGGGAAATAACTTACATTATAAGTAGATATAGTTTTAAGGACGAAGTTCTTCCCCTTTAGATAAGCTTTTTTTTAAACGGAGATACAAACTTTGCAAGGTGAAAAATATCATAAAATCGGATTTTTTTTCCCTAGTTTTTGTACTATAAACATGACTGACGAACGGACGGACGGACAGACGAGCGATCAAAACTAATAGCTGTTTTACACTTTCTGAGTCACTAAAATGGTATGCATTATTAGGTAGAATAACTAAGTATTTTAGTATTCAACATGTTTGTTAGAAAGCTTTTAGAGAAGAACGAATACATATTATCTTTTAACAATATACACATATTATCTTTATAACAATATACACATATTATCTTTATAACAATAGACTAGTTATACAATTACACTGACGTTATAGTGAACCAACTATTTTTTTCTCATAATGAAAAACACTGCAAAGGGAGACTATAACCATATTGAATACATTTAAAGTAAACTGCTATTACCTCCCTTATAAAAAAAAAAAAAAGCATATTGACACATTTTTTTGGGGGGAAAAGGTAAACTCCTGAAAATTGGGGGGGGGGGGGCGATGGTAGTGCGAAGGGCGGTTGGGGGGGGGGGGCAATGAGCAGAATGGGTGCGGTAGGGGGGTGCGATGGGCACATCAGGGGCAGGCAGTTATGTTATTGGGTCAACGACTCAGAGATGTTAATAGAAACTGGGGGTGCGCTGAGAAAACCATGAATAAACAATTTCTTCAAAGTTAACTCTAACAAAGTAAAATTAGACAAAGTATAAGTAGCTTGTTTCTTAGCTCATAAAATGCACTAGTAGTATCAGAGATTGTCTTATGGAGTTAGGGAATTTAATTTCTATATTTTCTTTGAAAAGCAGAAATTGAATCTCTTTGGCTTTCAGTTACGCGCATAAATGTTTATTACGTAAACAAGCTAAAAAATAGTTAAAAAAAATAAATAAATCATAGTTTATTTAATCTACGGACTACAATATACTAGTACATAGGGATATGTATCATCTTAATATGAAACTATTACTTGTTTAAACTTACAGTAAACGTTTAAAACATAATAACTTAGCGTTTGTTTGTATAACAGTGAAATCATTGAAAATGGCCAAGAGCGAAATTCGCCAGTATTCGGTGTTCGTACTTAGTTATCTTTCCTTGGGTTATTATTAAATATCCACCAGATAAATCTATGCCAATGTGTCTCTACTTTACAACAGAACATTTTCAAATGTAACCAAGGAACAAAGACGGCTGCACGTACCTATATGTCTGCATGGTCGTATGGTAGGCGCTCGTGAAAGGCGGTCGGTTTTATTGAAGATCGTGGCTTCGACGCCATCTCTCCACCCTTAGTTTATTATCACCATGCTGAGCACCCCTTACACACACCCAATGGAACGATCCATACATTATTGTTCACAATGTTATATGAAGTCTAGTGTACCTTTCTTTTTTTTTTTTTTGTTGCCATTTTTATAGTTTTAATAAACTTATTTGTAATAGGAAATAAATAATTAAAAATACAAATGTATCTATTAGCGGTAATAAAACAGAGTTGATATGAAGATGAGCTGAGGTCAATAGAAAACTTCTTAGTTTAGTTTAATAATGTTGTCAATTAGTTAGAATTAGATCTAGACCTAAACTATGTAGATCTGGTCTATCATTTACAAATATAAACGGAAATATGACGTCAACAATTTATGATGTTTTGCTACAACAATAGTTCTGATCTCTCTTTATACATTAGACTTATCTGGAAATGATGTCTGTGCATTTAGAAAACTAGATCTAGAGATTTATCTGCAAGTTATTAGAAATTATAATAGGTCTACGAGTTAAGGTTTACATCTTCCAGCTTATAAAACATATTTATGTCACGCGGATATAACTGTGTATTATAGAATTATAGGCTAGTGTAATAATAATAATAAGGCTTGTCTTCGAGTCCGAAGATTAATGAGGAGTGCAGTATTTCCCGTGGCTACGCAGCTCCATGGAAAACACTAGGAATTTTTTAAAACTTTTTTTTTTATTATGATGGTCGATTTATCGTCCTTGACATTTCTTAGTTGAACTTGATCTCCAATACTATTGCTTGGCATTAAATAGATAAAACCATAACATTGAGTGTTGACCTGTATATCTAGACCTAAAAAACAAAACATAACTCGAGAACGAAATGAAGCAGTAAGCCCATAGCCCCATATGCCTACTCCATCTTTTCAATTGCTGCTTTTGACGATTTGTTTCTTACACATTTCACGTTCTCCTGATTTTTTACTTTTAAAGAAAAACAATGGTCTCTTAGAAATCAACATGGCGTTGGCGCTACTTTCTAATAGTCAACTATATTTACACAGCCAGACCTCGAATCCCTCCGGCCAAAAGGAAGAAAGGACTTAAAGTAAAGAGATAGTCCCAAGGGGTCAGCCTGGAAGTGGACGCGTTGCCTCGAAAACAAAGACTCACGTTTCACGTAGACTTTTTTCTATTTTGTCGATTCTTTGTATTGGATGGAGAATACGACTCTTGAAGGAACTGCTGGATTCAATCTGACTAACTCTACAAGCAAGTAACATGTTTGATGTGCTACTTTATACTTTGAAATATCTAAACTACTAGACTATCCAATGATGCTGCTACTAAAACCGTTGTCAAATATTTGTATATAGCTTAAGTGCTAAGCGAAAAGTATGGCCACGTTTCATATGTACTTGTTACTGTACATGTTTCACTTTCTTCATAACAGGGTCGGCCCTGACGTCTTACGTTCCTTATTATGGGAGGGAGTATTAGAGAATCAAGTACTATTTTTTTTTTTAAAGAAAGAATCGGTTAATGCTACTGTAGCCACCCAGCTCTAATGGGTGCCTGACATTAGTTGGGGAAAAGTAAAGGTGATTGGTCGTTGTGCTGGCCACATGACACTCTCGTTAACCGTGGGCCACAGATCGCAAGATCTGAAAGAGGTACTTTAATTTAATTTTTTTACTATGGATCTATTGATATACTCGAAATACTTATCTTATATATTACGGACGTCACTTCAAAAGAAAATAAAAGAAGATAACTACTTAATACGCATTTCATGTGTTAATTTAATCATGCTTGTTAATCAATAGCTTAAACTCTGCTAAGTTGTTGGATTTCCTGGCTGATTCAGGCAACCCATTCCATTCTCTAATGACGTTAGGGAAGAAGGGAAACTTGTGCGAATTAGTTCTAGCGTATGGAATAATAAATGTCTTTGTGCCTGAGTATCTCACTATATCTTTAGAACGAAATAGACTATGAAATAATTAAAGTATCGTCAACTCCGGTTTACTTTTACAATCATCGTCAACGTAATGGTTTTAAAAGAATCTTTCACTTCTCTCACAATTTCCCAATGTATTTCCCAATAGAGGCTATGACAATCATGGGCGTAGCCAGGATTATTTTTCGGGGGAAGGGGGGTTTGCCCCCCCGCCCCAAGAAAAAAATATATTTATATGTATGTATGTGTGTGTGTGTATATAATCTTTATTACATTCTGACCCATCATTCTTTAGAAAGACGCTTATTGTGCCCTAGAATAGGTTCTTCCTGGAGTTAGTGGGAAAATTGTAGTAGACTTCCCGCTTTTGGCAGCAAGGGGTCTAGGGGAGCTCTAGGAGCCCCGCCGCCAAGCACTATTTCTGATATTGAAAGCCAACAAAATGCATATTCTGAGGTATCTACAGTGCATTTTCCTGCTATTTAAAAGTTTTATTTCAAAAACCTAATGTGCTATTCTTACTGACTTAGACCCTCCCGCGCCGTTCGGCGCATTCGCCGTCAAGCTGTTTCCACAAAAATCTGTTACTGGTAATGTCTAAAGGCCTCTTCCCACCTGCTCTGAGGACCTCCATGAATGTGTGGCGCCAATTTGTACTAGGATGTCATCGCAACTCTTCTTATGTGTAATTCATTTTGTCGGAGAACATGTCCCGCAAACCTCATGCGACGCTCTGTCACAATCTTACTAAAGGGTCGACTCCCAGTTCGGCATAGGATTTCCTTGATTTACACCCGATCTCTATAACTGACTCCTAAAATCTGTCTTAGCCATCTTTGTTGAGCCTCATTTAGTCTTTTTCAATTTAGGCAGATGACTATTCACTGCACTTTATTAAATGAGCCCCGCCACTGGTAGAAATGTGTAACCTCTCTTGAATACGCTCTTGGAATTAAGTGACTGTAGTTTGCTTTAGATTTTATATCGAAAAGTCAAGTTTTATCGTCAAAATCATCTGTTGGGGGTTTTATACTAAAAAATCTCTTGAGTTATGTTGTTGTTTTTTTAATTCAAAACCCCATTTAGCAACGCTCATAGAATTTAGTAACTGTAGTTTGCTTTAGAATAATATTGAAGATAGAGGTTTTCCACCTCAAAACGCTCTGTAGGGGGATTTTAGACTCAAAATCATCAGGAGGGGTTTTAAACTTTAAAAAAGCCATCTGTAGGAGAGGGATTTAAACTCAAAACCCTCAATTGTCTTGGCTACGCTCAAATAATTTTAGTGTGTAATTTGCTTTTTTTATATTGAAGATGTATTTTTTAGCATCAAACCACTCTGAGGGGGGTTTAAACTCAAAACTTCTTTTGGCAACGCTCATAGCATTTTGAGTTCGTAATTTGCCTTTTTCTTACATTGAAGATGTATTTTTTAGCTTCAAACCCCGCTTGCGGAGGGTTTAAACCAAAAACCCCTTTGGCTACGCTCATAGATTTCTGAGTTTGTAATTTTCTTTTTTTTATATTGAAAAGGTATTTTTTAGCTTCAAACTCCACTGGAGGGGAGTTTAAACCTAAAACCCCTTTGGCTAAGCTCGTAGATTTCTGAGTTTGTAATTTTCTTTTTTTTTATATTGAACAGGTATTTTTACCTTCAAACCTCGCTGACGGGGGGTTTAAACTCAAAACTGAGTCAAAACCCATTTAGCTACGCTCATAAAATTTTGAACGCGTAATTTACGTTTTTTTTATACCGGTTATTGAAGAGTTATTTTTTAGCTTCAAACCCTATTATACTGAAGTTGGGGTGGGGGTTAACTCAAAACCACTTTGGCTACGCTCATAGAATTTTGAGTGTGTAATTTTCTTTTTTTTATATTGAAGAGGGGGTTTATCGTAAATTTTGTAGAGGGTTTAAAAATCAAAATCTTCCTTACCTGTGCTCTTGAAATTTGGGATATTGTCGTTTGCATTTTTTTTTGTTTTGTGTTATAGAAGAGGGGAATTTACTGCGAAAACCCCTGGTGGGGGGGGGGGGTGGTTAAACTCAAACCCCCCTTGTAGGGGTTTTTAAACTCGAACCCCCCTGTAGGGGGTTTTAATCTAAAACCCCCCTGGTAGGGGTTTTAAACTCAAAACCTCCTTTGCTGTGCTAGGGCAAGTGATAGTTTAGTATTAAAATCTCACATAAAATAGACAAAATCAAAGCAAAAAATCAGTCACTAAATTCCGATCACCCCCCTTGCGGGGGGGGGGTTCATTTCGGGGGGGGGGTGAACCCCAACACCCCCCCCCCCTGGCTACGCCCATGATGACAATACAGGCTTCTATTTAAAATATAAATAGTGTTTTATGAAGGAAATAACTTCACATACTCAAAGCAATAATTTTATTCCTCGTTCTCCGTCAAATGGTCTAGGCTGTTTGAGATAAGCACACTCACAGATACAGAGAGAGAGAGAGAGAGAGAGATATTTACAATTATTTAAGCTGTTGCTCTCGACTATTACGAGACGGCAGAAGAATTGTATTCTTGTTGTCTGTCTGTTTCAGCTCCTGCCACAACATGGAGTGTAACATTGACTGCGTATCTTTGGATTTTACTACGCGAAGTTCTTATTATATTGGTAGGTTTCTAGATACTTTTTGTTTCCTAGTTGTGTCTATGTGTATGAGTTTTAGTTAGGTGAGTTGATGTGAGTGTATTGACTATCTGATAGTTTTTTGAGAGAAGAAGTGAGTGAATGAGAGAGAGAGAGAGAGTGAGAGAGAAAGAGAGTGAGAGAGAGCATTAAAAAAGGAATAAGTGACCCGTACATTAACAAGAGAAAATCAATAAGTTATACCAAATTCTTATAAATGCCTTCTTTAGTGTATACATTTTTTTCTTACAGAAAAATAAACATATCATCTCTCCTATACATAGACATGTTTGCATTAGAATATGCAAATTTTGATACCAAAAATTAAAACCATCAAGTTATTAAATCTTAATTCAAAAATATATGTAGAAATATATAACACTGAAAGGAAATCCACCGTATCGAGGAACTGTGTGAGTCATTGTCACAAATTGATGAGGATTTCTGTTATTCCCGCCAAGTGCTATATACTCGACCTCTCGATCTATGTGGAATTACCGAAAAGGCCCTTTTGTTTCCCCGCTGACTTATCCATTTCCTTTCTTTTAATGTTTACACCTGGAGACACTTTTGAGATTCGAAAATGTGTCCAGTGTCATGCTAAATATAATAGAAACCCCCCAAAAATATTATTTTTTTTTTTGTAACTTCCAGACTGGCTTTCTGACAATTTTCGGGGTAATTATCAATTTACTAGTCATCATTCTGTATTCTATGAACTCTATCAGAAATTCGGTAAGCAAAGATTTTTATAACTTTTTGTCTCATTCATCCATCATTCCAATTACATACATATGTGTTATGAGTGTGTATGTCTGAGCAAAGGCGTCACTATGTAGGTGAGAAGGTGCGGGTTTCACCGGGTGACTCCCAAAATGGGGGAAACACGTAAGTGAAATAAATATTTTTTAAATGCACTTTCGCAGACTTCAAAATCCAGGCTCGTCAGTCCGTCTGGTTCATGCCACCTGATAACGAAAGTAGCCTAATTCTGTTTGTTTTTTTAACAAAGTCGATGGCTAGCAGAAAGAGAAAAGAAGGGGGGGGGGGGTGAGATACGTATTTGTCTCTAACCCGTTTCGACGTTGAAGAGCTGCATTATCCCATCATTCGCTTCAACATATCAGCTTGACTTGTAGTACAGATTTCCTAGAATCTTGACAAATTGTCGCCACATTCCCTTGTTATTTCTCAGAAAGATTCGCGACGTAAGCTACCAAACGCTTTTTTTTTTTTTAATCCACAAAACTGATCAACAGCCTCAGTTCTTATTCCAGGCTCTCGAGAGGATGATTCTAGGAACGAAACTCTGTTCAGTGCGTGATCTCATCTTCGGAAGCATTAAAAAAATACACACTAGTATAATGTATAACAGTTTCCTTGAGGAGGTTTTAAAATAACTTTAAGGAAAGTTTCTCAACTCGATGTTTTTTGACATGTTTCGGATGTTCCTTCAGAGTTGAGGATAGTTCACTTCCTAGTCCAAACCTTCCGCAGGAAGAAGGGGGATGGGAGCGGGCAGGATTCAAACCCTCGACCATCGATAAATCCCAACGACAATCCAGCGCCCAAACCGCACGACCAGGCAGCCATCCATAGATGTTTTTAATTTCAATAATTGTACATGTTTAATTTATGTAATAACTATGGACAACCGTTTCCTTGAGGAGGACTTTGATAACTTTTAATTAAGAACAATTTTTCAAGTTACTTTTTTTTCTAATTTCAATAATTTTACATTTTTCATCTGAGCAATAACTTTTTATTAAACAACGAAATTTTAAAACAGAACAAACAATTATTTTCCAGTGTAGGCAGTTTAGACCAATAGCTCGTTGCCACGTCACAGGTCTGTTCGACGTGGTAACGAGCTATTGGTCTATACTGCCCACAGGTTGTCCCGTTGTTCCGTTCAGTGTTGAAGCCTTCTCTAACGACTAGTCTTGGTTACACCCGATGTTTCTTAACCTTGACAGATTCACAACTGGAACGTCCTCCAGCTGGCCGTGTGTGACCTTCTGTCTTGTGTCTTTGTCTTGCTGCCCTTTCACCTTGAACTCTACGACATCTCCTTGCTGACGCATTTCCGGTTGTGCCGCGTGATGCGATACCTTCACTACAGCTTTGGGCTGGAGAGCTCTTTCCTTGTCATCATCATCAGGTAAAGCAGGTTTTAAACTGGTCACGGTATTAGAGCCTTCGATCACTGAGTGGAAGGTAAAAAATTTTGACTTAATTTTTATCACCCCGTCAGTTTTTCTTTTTTTTTTTTTTATAGCATATATTATTTTGTAGGACGTGTTGTGGAGAGGTGTGAGTGCCGTGTTTCTAATGTAACCATAAGTAAAGTTTGGCGGATGGTTTGGTTGTATTGGCTGACTAGATTCTGATGAAATCACGGGATGGTCTGTCGTAGTAAGTTAGTAAATACTGGTACAAGAGTTAAAGAAGAGGAGAACAAGAGACAGACGTGAGAGACAGAAAGACGTGTATTTTTAGTTAGAGTATCACTTTTTAACTTGTGTTTCGTACACACACATCTATAGTGAATTGAAAGCTGTGTATATTTTAAAATAAAAGTTCTATTCAATTTTGTTTTATAAAGTGAAGTTCATGTTTATTTCATGTTCTACCGGTTTAATGGGGCGGGGACTGAGGGGTTAAGCGATTGGCTTCCACACCAGGTGTAGTAATTAATTATCTTGTTAGATATTTAATAAGAGAAAGAACTTCTACATGTTTGTAAAATGTTTTACTTTTAGGATGTTTCTTCAGAGTTGAAGATAATTTACTTCCTAGTCCAAACCTCCCGCAGGACGACGGGGGATGGGAGCGGGCAGGGTTTGAACCCGGGACCATCTATAAGTTCGATTGACAGTCCAGAGCGCAAACCTCACGAACAGGCAGCCATCCTACATTATTGAGAGATATAGTTGTACGTGCAAAGTTCTTCCCATTAGATATGCTTTGTTATTTTAAAAAAGACCTGTTCTATTTTGCTTGTTTGATTAGTCTCTTTAGTCGATATCTTTGTCCCAGTGAAGTATTAACATGCCAGCAGGTCTTTAGTCGATATCTTTGTCCCAGTGAAGTATTAACATGCCAGCAGGTCTTTAGTCGATATCTTTGTCTCAGTGAAGTATTAACATGTCAGCAGGTCTTTAGTCGATATCTTTGTCTCAGTTAAGTACTAACATGCCAGCAGGTAATAAAAAAACGTAATTACACATGATCAATTGTTAAAGAAGCCCTAAACACTGACCTGTAATGTTACAGCCTGTGGGCAGTTTAGACCAATGGTTCGTTGCCAAGTCACATTTCTATACGACGTGGCAACAAGCTATTCGTCTAAACAGCCCACAGGCTGTGACGTTGCAGGTCATTGTTCAAGCCTTGTGTAAAAAATGATCTCGAATCAGGCCACTAATGGTTGCAGTATAAAAAAGTTTAATTATTGTTTTGTCAATTTTGAATTTTGCTAGCTTCCTGCGAAAGAAAAGTTGCACAAACTCTTTTCGTCTCAGTGTCATGTGACAGTGGCGTAGAAAATTCCCCCGGGCCACCACTTGAGGGAGGGGGGCCTAAATTAGTTTTTTTACGTTAAAAATTAAATATTACGCAAAATGCAGTCAAGCCCCCCCCCCTCCGAGCCCCCCAAACGATGGAAAATTCCTAGCTACGCCCCTGGTCATGTGACCTGTTACGTGTTGCCTGGAGGCGATGAGTTTCTAAAACTTTATTCTTGTTTCCATTTGGAGAATACATGTTGACCTTAATGTCTCGTCTACAACTTCTTTCAGTTTTGACAGGTTACTCATGGTCCTATTCGGGAAGAAGTATCGAAAAATCTGCACGAAATCTGTATCCAAATTCATGACATTCCTGTCGTGGTGCACGGTGGCAGCCATGGTGACTCCTCTGGTAGTTGTAGACGTCCGCCATGGCCGTGTCATGGAGCAGAACAACTACAGCTGTCTACACTTCACTGGCGACAGACAAGACGCACTGAAATACGCTTATGTGAGACTATTTGTTTTCAAGTGTGTCTCTGAAATGATTTGTGTGTCTGTGTTAAATGATTTATCTACTAGGGAAATGTTTTAGAAGTAGGAAAACAGACATCCACTTCAGCTTCACCCCTTAGTCTGTTGGATCGTTGGAGAACTACACAAGATTTGTTGACTGTCTTTCTCCATTCCTCTCTTTTTTTTTTTGCTTTGGATAGAATCTCTTTCAATGCCAGGCCTGTCCATTCTTTTATGTTGTCTTCCCATCGCTTTCACTGTCTGCCTGGGTCTGTTCTCTGAAGGAAGGTCTTTGCAAGCCATGATGGCCTTGTTATATGGCCATAGAGTTTTACTTTGCGTTTAGTGTCAAAGTGCTTTACTAATCATGTCTTTAATCTGTTCGTTTGTGATACGAATTTGTATTTGATACCTAGGATATGTCTGTAGCATCTCAATTCCGTTGCTAGGATCCTCTTCCCTAGTTATACAGTCAGTGTCCAAGATTTGCAAGCTTAAAAGGGAGCGCATCAGACTGATTTTGGTGTCAAAG
Source organism: Biomphalaria glabrata (assembly GCF_947242115.1). NCBI lineage: Eukaryota > Metazoa > Mollusca > Gastropoda > Planorbidae > Biomphalaria > Biomphalaria glabrata. Next base: position 20,833,806 of record NC_074723.1, on the reverse strand, counting down.
GATATGTCTTTGTCTTTCCAGATCGTTTCGAATTTCAAGTGCTGCTGCAGACTGTACAATTCTGGCCAGTAGCTCAGGTTTAGTTTCTTTATCTGAAACATTAGCTCCGACATATTTATAACTATTGACACTTGTTAGCTTTTACCTACAATACTGATGTCCCTTTGAATTTTTTCGGCATCTATTTGGAGACCCTATGTTGCGGAAGTCTTGTCTATGTGCATCAACCAGTCAGCTAGTTTCTCTTCTGTCCCCGCGAGACCATCTATTTGGATACACTATGTTGCGGAAGTCTTGTCTATGTGCATCAACCAGTCAGCTAGTTTCTCTTCTGTCCCCGCGATCCATCTATTTGGATACCCTATGTTGCGGAATTCTTGTCTATGTGCATCAACCAGTCAGCTAGTTTCTCTTCTGTCCCCGCGAGACCATCTATTAAGTAATTCTTCTTTTCCAATGCTTACAGTATCTTCATAGCTCTGGAGAGCATCGTCCATTATCCTTTCGAGGAAGATATTGAAAAATGTTGGTGAAAGTAGGCAGCCTTGTCATACTTCAACTGTGATTTTAAACCAGTCCCAAGCATTACTGTTGAAGTACACCGCACTAATGACCTCCTTGTAGAGGTTCTGGATTACTTTTATAATGTTTTTATTTATGTTGTACTTTTCATTGTTGCCCAGAGTACTCCATGCCATACTCTGCTGAAAGCTTTTTTGAACTCAATAAAGACATGGAAAAGATTCTCTTGGTATTAGATGTATTTCTCACTGAGTATTCTGAGGTTTAGGATTTGTTCTGTTGTGCTGAGACTTTGTCCAAAACCCGCTTGTTCTTCTGATATAATTTTGTCTGCTATCGGTTTTAGCTGATTTAATAAATTTTTTAACAGGACTTTGGTGGGATGGGGGCGCAGTGGCTGAGTTGTTAAGCACTTGGCTTCCGAATCTGGAGTCCTGGATTCGAATCTCGATGAAGACCGGTGTCAGGGTTCAAAATTATATATATATACGCTTCTGCTCTGCTCTGCTTGTCTCTTGTCTTGTTGTGTTACTTAACTTGGCTCACTAGGGGTTTCTTGAATATTAAATAATACTTGCTTGGTACTTTCTTGGTTACTCAATTATAATTTAATACTTGCTTAACTCAAATACGAACACTTAATATACATCAACTCTAACTCCTTATATTCACGAATATCGATAATACTTTAATACTTAATAAAGCACACAATTATATCACTCTTATGAAATACACAAAACACCAGTCCATCAACTTATAAATATATAAATGCATAAATACCAATCCAGGAAGTAAACGTCCAATCTTCCTGGACCGGGAGCAAGACCTTACTGACTTAACACATTCTCTCGCACATTCAACGAAGACTTAATCACTCAGTTCACAACACGTGCAACACTTCGCATTCATAACAAGGGGATATAACAATCACACCAAAATATTAAACTAACATTCATTCTCGCCATACCTCTCCCTGACAACAGGGATTTTGAATTTCGGGATTTTCAGGGCGGCTCTGAGTCCACCCAACTCTACTGGATACCTGACCTTAGTTTGGCAAAGTAAAGGCGATTGGACGTTGTGCTGTCTCGTTAACCGTTATCGAAAGAAACGTCTGCCTTAACATCTGTCCTGGAATGATGGTGCGGAAAACAGTTTTGAACTAGGGAAAAGGGACATAAATGTAGTTTTTTATCGAAGCTATAAAAATTATTTCATCTACCTCTCTTGAAATATTTCATTATTACTTTTTTTTTTTAATTCAACAGGTTGTGATCACCATAGTCTTCACATTGTTAATGCTGTGTATTACATTAAGTATTTACTGGGCACTGACTCGAGCCCGGCCTCAGTTTATGGTCAGAAAAAGTATAATATCAAAGAGTGGTCACCTGATAGGAACAGCTCACGGCCTTAAGCCAATGGTCCCCAGATCCAAAAGTATAGGCTTTACTGTGAGTATTTACTCATTGAATAAACATTTTAGAATGTTTAGCATAGGCATTGTCAGAAGCGTAACTGAGGAGAAGTACGGCGGCACCAGGTAACACCCACAAAAGGGCGACATCCTATTTGAACACAAATCGCACCTAGTTTTCTTCTTGAAACTGTCAAGTAGCTTCGAGCCTTCGAATCTTAGAACTCTAGGTAGGACAGCAAAAGGGAACAAGAGCTCCATCTCACAGGACTATAGAGTTGAAGCTAGGTGCTGAAACAAATGATACATACATATATTAAACATAAATGAATAACAGCACCAGGGACCAAGTTTTTAAGAGAGAAAGCAGTGAATTAAAATGCTACGACCGAGGCTTGAACCTGTGACTCTGGATTCGACACCACCGCCTAGCGATAATGTACCAAGCGAAACTAACCTCTAGTCTAGACCATCGGAATGTCCAAAAAAGATTCTTCTGATCCGGAGTCATTTCGCCCGTATGCAAATTACCACCCCAGTGGTCAAAGGTCACAAGCCCCAGCTAGCCCTCCCCCACCCTCGCAGCATCCGTTCACCAACAACTTCAATAGAACCACAGGTTCGAGCCTCGGTCGGCGCATGCCCTTATTTTCGTCCTGTTGACTTAATCGTCTTCTCGAACGACCGTTTTCACCTCATTAGTATGTTTCTGTCTAAGGGCACCATGAGCGTAAATGAAATGGCTAATAGCTAGTGTTAATGGCGTCATTTCGGATGTTCCTTTACCTTTGAAGATAATAATATCCTAGCCCAAACCCGCCACAGGACGACAGCGGACAGGGTTCAATTCCAGAAAAAATAAGATAATTGAATGAAGGACACTTCAGAGCGCATACCACTTCATCAGGCAGCCTAACGTTATTTCCTTATCTTTACTCACAGCTTGCTCACCGGCAAAACTCGTCCTTGACGACACTGGTAGAACGTTCCAAAGAAGTTCACAAGAAGCTACTGTGCAAGTCCCGTCGTCTCATGACGCTCTGGGCTGTCTTCTTCTTCGTGACGTGGACGCCTTACGCCACTGCGCTGTCAGTAGATCTCTGGGTGCCCGATATGGTGCCGCATTTGTGGCTCAAGGGTTTGATGTGGCTCTTCCTCTGCAGGCACGTCCTGCATCCATTTCTCTACGCCAGATATATCACTGCTTTCCAGTGAGTGTTAGGACCATAGTACTAGTTGTTGTATAGTCTTTTCTAGTTGTCATGACCTTCGTAATTGTGTGTAGATAACAGTTAGTAGTTGTGTCATGTCTTTTGTCTTAAGACTGTGGATATAATGTTGATTTGTTGATTGAATGTAAATTGTTGATATGATTTAAACTGCTGATGAAAGGTTAACCTGTTGAAAGAGTGATGAACTGTTGATATAATGTTGAACTGTTGATTGAATTTTGAACTGTTGATATAATGTTGAAGTGTTGGTATAAAGTTTAATGTTGATATAATGTTGAACTGTTGATATAATGTTGAACTGTTAATTAATTTTGAACTGTTGATATAATGTTGAACTGTTGATAAAATGTTGAACTGTTGATTGAAAGTTACATTGTTGATATGATATTATGTTAAATCAAATAAATTGTTTACATAATAAAATATATCATTCATCAAGTCGAGACATTCAACATTCACAGAAATAAAAGTTCTCAGCGCACTTTGGTAATCAACAGTTTACTTTCGCCAGATTGACTATATTCTTCAATCTGATATAGTGTTGTTTCACTGTATTTATAATGTGTGTCTTGACGTCCCAGTCATCGCACGGCTTCTTTTATTAGACAAGACCGAAAGGTTACGCATGTGCAGAACTTAAAATCTTTCGAACCCTACATCTATTAGATCTAATTCAAGTCTAAGATGATAAATCTATCCTTTGCCAAGATAGTTTTATAATGTAGCACATAAATAATACTAAATATAGTCCATTTATTTCATATTTTAATCAAACTAACCTTCATATGTGTTTTTCTAAAGCATTTTTACATACATTCGTTCGCTATAGCTGCGACTAAGCACAATAGCTCGATATCGCGCGCTTCTTACATTAGACACAACCGAAAGGTCACGCATGCGCCGAGCAGAAACTTACAAGTCTTAATTAGGTCGATTAGCTATTTTTTTTAGCTCCATTCATAATATTTTTTTTATATTCACGCATTCCCTATGCTTCTAACATTGTTATTTGACTAGTTCTATTAATATATTGAAATATTGAAAAATTCTGAGGATATTGGGGTGCTGATTCAATGTATTGTTTAGGCATTTGTCAATTCAAAGTTGTCAAGAAATTATGTAAATAATGTGTATCAGCGCTGCACTCCGTTGGAAAACGCCAATATAAACATTTTTCATTTCAATTTGTATCTACAGACGTAGGTTTCAGGAATTTCAGACGAGGCTGGAAAACACGTGGTTTGCGCCATGTTTCTGTAGAAAATGCTGTTGTCTTTTTAGTTTTCTCAAAGAGAATTATAGAGTTAGTTCTATGAAAACCTTCAACGCCTTAAACCAGAGGCTGCGGGAGAATTGCTGTGACGAGAACTCTACAACATCATCATTTCGCGTGGATACACAAAGAGCTATTCACTATTTATGGTGAGTCTTTCTTCATAGAACTACATACATCCACATAGACCTCTTCACTATTTATGGTGAGTCTTTCTTCATAGAACTACATACATCCACATAAACCTCTTCACTATTTATGGTAAGGCTTTCTTCATAGAACTACATACATCCACATAGACCTCTTCACTATTTATGGTGAGTCTTTCTTCATAGAACTACATACATCCACATAGACTTCTTCACTATTTATGGTGAGTCTTTCTTCATAGAACTACATACATCCACATAAACCTCTTCACTATTTATGGTAAGGCTTTCTTCATAGAACTACATACATCCACATAGACCTCTTCACTATTTATGGTGAGTCTTTCTTCATAGAACTACTTAGATACACACAGAGCTATTCACTATTTATGGTGAGTCTTTCTTCATAGAACTACATACATCCACATAGACCTCTTCACTATTTATGGTGAGTCTTTCTTCATAGAACTACATACATCCACATAGACCTCTTCACTATTTATGGTGAGTCTTTCTTCATAGAATTACTTAGATACACACAAATCTCTTCACTATTTATGGTGAGTCTTTCTTCATAGAATTACTTAGATCCACATAGACCTATTCACTATTTATGGTGAGTCTTTCTTCATAGAACTACTTAGATACACACCGAGCACTTCACTATTTATGGTGAGTTTTTCTTCATAGAACTACTTAGATACACACAAATCTCTTCACTATTTATGGTGAGTCTTTCTTCATAGAACTACTTAGATACACACAAATCTCTTCACTATTTATGGTGAGTCTTTCTTCATAGAACTACTTAGATACACACAAATCTCTTCACTATTTATGGTGAGTCTTTCTTCATAGAACTACTTAGATACACACAGAGCACTTCACTATTTATGGTGAGTCTTTCTTCATAGAACTACTTAGATCCACACAAATCTCTTCACTATTTATGGTGAGTCTTTCTTCATAGAACTACTTAGATCCACACAAATCTCTTCACTATTTATGGTGAGTCTTTCTTCATAGAACTACTTAGATACACACAAATCTCTTCACTATTTATGGTGAGTCTTTCTTCATAGAACTACTTAGATACACACAAATCTCTTCACTATTTATGGTGAGTCTTTCTTCATAGAACTACTTAGATACACACAGAGCACTTCACTATTTATGGTGAGTCTTTCTTCATAGAACTACTTAGATCCACACAAATCTCTTCACTATTTATGGTGAGTCTTTCTTCATAGAACTACTTAGATCCACACAAATCTCTTCACTATTTATGGTGAGTCTTTCTTCATAGAATTACTTAGATCCACACAAATCTCTTCACTATTTATGGTGAGTCTTTCTTCATAGAATTACTTAGATCCACATAGACCTATTCACTATTTATGGTGAGTCTTTCTTCATAGAACTACTTAGATACACACCGAGCACTTCACTATTTATGGTGAGTTTTTCTTCATAGAACTACTTAGATACACACAAATCTCTTCACTATTTATGGTGAGTCTTTCTTCATAGAACTACTTAGATCCACACAAATCTCTTCACTATTTATGGTGAGTCTTTCTTCATAGAACTACTTAGATACACACAAATCTCTTCACTATTTATGGTGAGTCTTTCTTCATAGAACTACTTAGATACACACAGAGCACTTCACTATTTATGGTGAGTCTTTCTTCATAGAACTACTTAGATACACACAGAGCTTTGCACTATTTATGCTGATTCTGTTTTGTAGCAATTAGATCAACATAGACATTTATAGACCGAAATGGGATCCAAATAAATCATTAAGATACATGTAGCCAAGTCCATAAATAAACAGGTTTATTCGTCTCACCGCTGTACATTGATACGCGAACTATTTTAATAAATCATACACACAATGTTTTAGCACTTTTCAGCACCGCAGAATCAAATTTCTAATCTGCTTCACAGTTCACTTCTAGGACAAAGCAATTGGATTATTTTGTTAGTAACAGTGAGTTTTCAATATAGAGACCTTGACCTTCGTTCATTCGGTCTATTTATTTAAAATCTCTACAGAAATTCCTATTTTCCTTCTCTTGCGTTCTACTTTCGGTCCCATCATATTGCATTGACATTTCTTCTAATAACTTTGCCTTCTTTTTCTATAAAGATCAGGGGGTTCCTCTGATACTAATGTAAAGATAGAAATGGGTGGTTAAGACGTTTTAATTTTTTTTTGAAATTGTGTCTTATGATCCATTGTCCAAAATATCAACTTCACCTTCACATATTCTTTAGTCTGTTTAGGACGTTGGGGCACCACGCAAGATCTGTCAGCCGTCTTTCTCCATTCCTCTCTGTCTTTTGCCTTGGATAGAATTTCATTCACTGAAAGGCCTGTCCATTCTTTGACATTGTCTTCCCATCACTTTCTCTGTCTTCCTCTTCATCTCCTTCCTGGTACTGTTCACTGAAGGAAGGTTTTTGCGAGCCCCGAGGACCTTATGATGTGAGCATAAAGTTTGAGTTTACTTTTTTGACAGTGGTTAGAAAGTCATCGTGGGGTCCAATTACTGTAATGATCCTGTTTCTAATCTCTTCATTCGTGATGAGGTCTTGGGAAGTGACTGAAAGGCCTGGCCAAGTTGTCCTCCCATCGCTTTCCCTGTCCAAAGTATAAGATATTTATTCATGTAAGGAAAGCCTCTTTTCGACATCAAACACTTGAACGCTTAAATGTATGCCTGCGGACATGTTCAGCATTCGAAATCACCCAAGGATTGAACATACACAAAACACAATAAAATTCAATTTTAAAATTATAAAAGTATTTAACATGAAGCTTGGAACTTGTGGCCGAGTGGTAAAGTGTTTGTCTTCCGAAACGAGGGATCCTGGATTCGAATCTTGTTGAAGACGAATTTTAAATTTGTGGATTTTAAGTACACCCCCTGCGTCCATTCAACTCTAATGGGCACCTAACATTAGATTTACTGACCACATGACAACCTCTTTAACCGTCGGCCATAACTGACTTTTACTATAGATTTATAGACACTTATAGATTTCCTATTGATCACAAGGTCGAAATGGGAACTTTACTTTTTCTTGCATTGGAAACTTATTAACTGAAGTGCTTGCCTATAATTTATAGCTTATTAAATAGAAACTCTCCAAAAGAAAATACTGAAAATAGTCCAAAAACTTGTTATTTCTTATTAACTCTATATCATTCAACAATTTTCGATTTAGCGACTTAGAAGTTTCTAGAAAGCAAAGTGTATATAAACCTCCTGTTTACACATCTCTTGAGACCTCGACACCTAGATAACGTGAACAAAAACTGTTCTCTTACCTGATTGTCTTCCTTCATGAATGAAAACAGGAACTTACAAAATCAAAACGTTAACGAAGAGCACGGAGGCGTGTTGGATGAGTAGTAAAGCGCTTGGCATCCAAACCGGGGATCCAGGGTTTGAATCCTGGTGAAGAATGGGATTTTTACTCTCGGGATCTTTAGGGCACCTCTAGCTCTAATGGGCACCTGACATTAGTTGGGGAAAAGTAATGGCGGTTTTGGTCGTTGTGCTGGCCACATGAAATCCTCATCGTCTTCAGCATAGCTGACAAGATCAGAAAGGGGAATTTTACTTAACGAAGAGTATCTTACTGTAAAAGTTTTACTGTGAAAACCCAAAAGACACACCCTTGATTTATGTTACTTATCAGGCGTGACCCTCGAGTGACCATTCAAAAGAGTAATCAAAAGAGTTTATTACGCTGGAAAAATGTATTACGCTTCAACCACACCATCCATCGAGATTCAACTTTGATTCAGTGGATGATACCTGCCCTGATGACGTCGAGACGATTCTCTCGTTCAGACAGGTTAGTGCTCAACCGTTTGCATACGTAAGATAATGTTTGTGACATATTTTACTTTAGAATCATTGTGGTAATTGGTATAGTTATTACAATATACATGGGTCAGACCAGTGGCGTAGCTAGAGTATATGATGCCTGGTGCGGTACCTCATCTTGATGCCCCCCCCCCAAAAAAAAGAAAAACAAAAAAAAAACGAACTAATTAATAACATTGCAAAACCTGTTCAAAATAATATGTATTCATAAATCAAATATTGTTAATGCAAAAAAATCATTTGTACATAAACATACTACAAATGAATTTTACGCGCTTTCTTGCTGGCAAAAGTATCAATAATTTTATCGAAATCCATTTTTTTCCACCAGCTCTTGTTCAATGGACAAAATGGCCAAATTAGTGAGTCATCGTTGATCGCAAATAATTCTTGATCAGTTTAAGTTTGCAAAAACTTCGCATGTAGCGATGCTTACTGCAATAGTCAAAAATATGTGAATCATGATGACGATATTTGGGACTGAATCATCTAGCTGATATTTTTTTATAAATTTCAAGAGCTCAACAGGTCCTTGTTTTGGAAGTTCGGAGGCTTCTGATGAAACTGTGACAAACCGTTGAAGCCTCTTTCGCTCCAGCAGAAATTCGTTTTATCAATGTCGCTAGGAGTACTATCGAGATTGATTTCGACCTGAGGATTTAACAGCTAGGACGATATTCGGGACTGAATCATCTAGCTGATATTTTTTTATAAATTTCAAGAGCTCAACAGGTCCTTGTTTTGGAAGTTCGGAGGCTTCTGATGAAACTGTGACAAACCGTTGAAGCCTCTTTCGCTCCAGCAGAAATTCGTTTTATCAATCTTGCTAGGAGTACTATCGAGATTGATTTCGACCTGAGGATTTAATAGCTGGGAAGGCGACAAAAATTCATATCTATCTGCTACATCATGAAGTTGCTCGAATCGGGTGATTATTTCTTGAACAATCCTGTCCAAGATAGAATAGATTTCCCTTCGTAGCTCTTCTTTGTTTGTAAGTACAGAGTAGTCACTTTTCTCACCAGGCATCTTTTTCTTATGGCCAATACGTTTTTGAGGTTCTGTACTGATTGTCAGATCTGAACACACGCTTTTGGCAAAGGTAATGCTGGCTTTAGCGATGTCCTCTCGATTACTACTTAAAAATGTCTCTAATGTTTTTAGTTTGAGTGAGCAGTCTCGAATAGACAATCCTTGTTTTTGAAGGTAGAATTGCGCATCATTAATTTCAGTTAATACAGGAACTCAGGCGAACTTCAAGTTCCGTCCAAGCAAGCGATGACTGAATGTGAGCTCTGCTGATCTCATGTTTTTCTATTTTCTGTTATAACCTCCACCACTCATTGAATCCATCTTTGGATTTAAATGAAGATGATGAAATCTTAACAAACGTGGCCCCTTTACATTTAAGGAGGGAGAGGGCGGTACTTACGTCCTACGAGCGCTACAAAAGGGGCGTCTCTAGGCTACCCACCACAATCTTAGTGCAACAGTGGAGAGAGAGGAACCGCATAAAAATGCGATCGTTCCTCCACATTGCGGCCAATTTGACTAAATCAGCTGGGCTCTCCACTGATAGAATTCCTATTAGAAGAATTAATACTTGCCCTCCATGGAGGAGAATGCCGGCCCCACAAATAAACATGTCCCTTATAGGGCAAGAGGGAGCCACCAAGTGGCCATACTCCAAAACTTGGCATCAGCTACACTTAAGTCCTACCCATCAGATGCCATTTTCTGCTACACCGATGGGTCGGTAATTAGGGACCCCGATAGATCTGGGTATGGGGCCCTTATAGACTACACAGACTGGACAGAACCAGAGATGCCGATTTCTCCATCTGAGCTTAAAAGGGTTTTGAGGCGCCAGCCAGACTAGTCAGTCTTGAGCACTGTTCATCATTTTGTTTACGTTACAGTATTACAATTAACTAGTTAGTTAAAAAAAAAACTCGTAGAAAACAAAGCTTAGCTTATTTTAAAATATTGACATTACAATATAATTATTTCCAAAATTAAACTATTAAGAATCATAAAGAAATGAATAAACTAAGACAATTGTTTAGAGCTAGAGTTTAGAAATATATTTGTAAATTCAATATCTAGATTAAACCAATGGACTAAACAATGAAGTAAAATAAAGGTTGGCCTATCTTCTTCTTCTTCTTTATATTACAGAGCATCGATCAGTGTAGTAACAACATGTACCGTGTGTCCGAAATAAATGTAGTAAATTAGATTCAAACTGTTCTATAGCTTACATTGTATTGAAGAAATAGTCAAGGAGATGAAACAAAATAGAGACATGACTAGTTTATAAATCGTTAGTTCATGTTTAAAATACAGTAGTTTATGTTTGTTCGTGTCCATACAATTAGTCGTTTTTACTGAAATGCTCAGGGAAATAGGAAATTAATACACGCTGGGAGAATTTTGGTGCCCCTCTCCACTTGGTGCCCTGTGCGGCCCGCACCACCCGCACATTGGTAGCTACGCCACTGGGTCAGACAATACTAAAACAAGAAAAACACTAGAAAATATTTTTTTTTTAAAGTAGGCTTATTTTAAGTGTAGTTGTTTAAATTAGTTTTGATCATTAATAAATCTATGCGATTACAAATGTTCTCACTAATAAGTTTTTTGTTTAGCGCAATCTGATGCTTTTAGCTTTCTCAATACGTTGTGATCCTATCACTTTGTCAGGACCAGTTTGAAAATTGATAAAAGAAAGGAGGTATCTGGATGATCGCTTTTTAAATGCATTTATATATATAAAAAAAGGTTAACTACCTGAATTTGATCTCGAGGGCTAAAGCTTCCTGTGCCAGGTAGTGCTTATGAAAAAAGAAGGTTTTATAGTGTTTTTTTTACTTTAGTTTCAAACTTTTCTCTCTACAAATTATGACGTGGACTAATTCAAGTTATACCACCTTATATGTGAAGTACATTTTCTTTCCCTTGTTCGTGATAACAAACAAAATAATTAATTACTAATAGTTAATTATTAACCAATTGGATAATTTTCTTATTTATTCCTGTTTTGTCAGGTGAAAGAAATAACTGTGCAAAATGTCAGCTTGTTCCGAAATTGGGTGTGGGAGAAATCACGTGCACAAACTTTTGACCAGACAGAGTTGAAATAAGCTTTGTAAAAAAAAACACACAAAAAACGTCTCGCATGTTTATAGAAAAGTTTTGCTTTACATATTTCGAATGTTTCTTCAGAGTTGAAGATCACCAACTTATTACTCCAAACCTCCTGCAGGAGGATAGCTGCGATAAGGGTTTGAACCTGGGACCTGTGAGCTTTAATATCAAAAACGATAACGAAAACGCTTTGTTGGCTAGACATCACATGACCTTTTGTTGGCTAGACATCACATGACTTTTTTGATGGCTAGACATCACATGACTTTTTGATGGCTAGACATCACATGACTTTTTGTTGGCTAGACATCACATGACCTTTTGTTGGCTAGACATCACATGACTTTTTGATGGCTAGACATCACATGACTTTTTGATGGCTAGACATCACATGACTTTTTGTTGGCTAGACATCACATGACCTTTTGTTGGCTAGACATCACATGACCTTTTGTTGGCTAGACATCACATGACTTTTTTGATGGCTAGACATCACATGACTTTTTGATGGCTAGACATCACATGACTTTTTGTTGGCTAGACATCACATGACCTTTTGTTGGCTAGACATCACATGACTTTTTGATGGCTAGACATCACATGACTTTTTGATGGCTAGACATCACATGACTTTTTGTTGGCTAGACATCACATGACCTTTTGTTGGCTAGACATCACATGACTTTTTGTTGGCTAGACATCACATGACCTTTTGTTGGCTAGACATCACATGACTTTTTGTTGGCTAGACATCACATGACCTTTTGTTGGCTAGACATCACATGACTTTTTGTTGGCTAGACATCACATGACTTTTTGTTGGCTAGACATCAAATGACTTTTTGTTGGCTAGACATCACATGACTTTTTGTTGGCTAGACATCACATGACTTTTTGTTGGCTAGACATCACATGTCTTTTTGTTGGCTAGACATCACATGACCTTTTGTTGGCTAGACATCACATGACTTTTTGTTGGATAGACATCACATGACTTTTTGATGGCTAGACATCACATGACCTTTTGATGGCTAGACATCACATGACCTTTTGTTGGCTAGACATCACATGACTTTATGTTGGCTAGACATCACATGACTTTTTGTTGGCTAGACATCACATGACTTTTTGTTGGCTAGACATCACATAACTTTTTGTTGACTGGACATCACATGACTTTTTGTTGACTGGACATCACATGACCTTTTGTTGGCTAGACATCACATGACCTTTTGTTGACTGGATATGACATGACCTTTTGTTGGCTAGACATCACATGACCTTTTGTTGACTGGATATGACATGAACTTTTGTTGGCTAGACATCACACGACCTTTTGTTGGCTAGACATCACATGACCTTTTGTTGACTGGATATGACATGACCTTTTGTTGGCTAGACATCACATGACCTTTTGTTGACTGGATATGACATGACCTTTTGTTGGCTAGACATCACACGACCTTTTGTTGGCTCGACATCACACGTCCTTTTGTTGGCTAGACATCACACGACCTTTTGTTGACTAGACATCACATGACCTTTTGTTGGCTAGACATCACATGACCTTTTGTTGACTGGATATGACGTGACCTTTTGTTGGCTAGACATCACATGACCTTTTGTTGACTGGATATGACATGACCTTTAGTTGGCTAGACATCACACGACCTTTTGTTGGCTAGACATCACATGACCTTTTGTTGACTGGACATCACATGACTTTTTGTTGGCTCGACATCACACGACTTTTTGTTGACTGGACATCACACGACCTTTTGTTGACTGGACATCACACGACCTTTTGTTGGCTAGACATCACATGACCTTTTGTTGGCTAGACATCACATGACCTTTTGTTGACTGGACATCACACGACCTTTTGTTGGCTCGACATCACACGACCTTTTGTTGACTGGACATCACACGACCTTTTGTTGACTGGACATCACACGACCTTTTGTTGGCTAGACATCACATGACTTTTTGTTGGCTCGACATCACACGACCTTTTGTTGGCTAGACATCACATGACCTTTTGTTGACTGGATATGACATGACCTTTTGTTGGCTAGACATCACATGACCTTTTGTTGACTGGATATGACATGACCTTTTGTTGGCTAGACATCACACGACCTTTTGTTGGCTAGACATCACATGACCTTTTGTTGACTGGATATGACATGACCTTTTGTTGGCTAGACATCACATGACCTTTTGTTGACTGGATATGACATGACCTTTTGTTGGCTAGACATCACACGACCTTTTGTTGGCTAGACATCACATGACCTTTAGCGATATGATACCTATTAACATTTGTAATAACTTTGCTGTATAACATTTAGCGCTTGGGCTAGACAAGGACATTAACACTTAAGGTGTTATGGGCACGACATGGCCTAAATTGTGCCAAACGATCGTCACATTAACATTCATAGCAACTTAATGAAGTGGTTATAGGGACACATGCAAATCTCTTTACTCTTTTTAACAGATATCTTATATAGAGCAACATTCATGCTTTTAACATGCTCAGACCGCTATGGTCCAATCGCTTCTATGGATCTATGGACGAGTGGGGGCAGGGTATGTGGTATTAGGGTAAAGGTGTTTCGTGCTGCCTTTAGGTTAACATAGTCGGGTATTGAACTCAAGCCCCCTTGCTAGGTAGTCAAGCAGTCTCTCGATCACACATCCGACTGCGACTGCATGATAGCAATTTGAGCAAAGTTATCCATTCAGGTCAGATGTAAAGGTCAACTGTTTCTGTGGGGCCCACAACGGTTAACGAGGGTGTCATGTGGCCAGCTTAACGACCATTCGTTTTTTATTTTCCCTCCTACTAATGCCAGGTACTAATGTTGGTGGACTCAGAGGAGGCGCCTTAAAGATTACGAAATTAAAAAAGGACCAATTTCATACAGGAATCTCTAAACCTAAAAAAGAAACACCATCTTGAAAAAATTACTCTGGAATCCTCGATACACAAATGAATCTCCACCCTGGGACAAAAGCCCTCTTCCTACTATAAGGGACCATATTGAAAACATAAAAAGAAAATCTGATTACAGACCAACAGAGCTGAAGGAAATAGTGAACTGTTTTCTACATATCAATTATCCTAGCAATCAGTGGATCAGAGTTTACACGGATGGCTCATCCCATAAAGCCACCACAAATGGAGGAGCTGGAATACTTATCGAATGGCCAGATGGAGGAAGACTAGAAAAATCCATTGCAACTGGAGAGCTCTCTGACAGTCACAGAGCAGAAAGGGAAGCACTAGCACTAGCTTCTACCATGCTAGCAAATCATCCAAGTTCCCCACACAGATTGTTTTTCTAACCGATGCGAAAACAACCCTCCAAAGCTTGCAAAACTCTGATTCCTCTTATATTAAAAACCTCCGAACAGCACTTACAAAGCTCAACAACAACAGCAAAAAAACTGTTATTGAATGGATACCAGCTCATATAGAACTAGAATGAAATGAGAAGGCTGACACACTCGCCAAGAGTGGGAGAACTAGCTCACTAATAAATTCTGCACTCTATCCAGAAGAATTTAAGAAATTAATTGTAAATAAAATAAGTGAGAAATGGACGAGCTCTCATCCAAATCACAAGAAAGATGACGCTTACTATAAACTATCACGACAAGACCAAGGTCTAATCTTTCGCCTCAGGACCGGACACAACAGAATGCGACAACACATGTACCGGAAGCTCAAAATTGGAACCAGTGAAATCTGCCCTTGTGGAGTATCACCAGAGAATGCCGACCACGTCCTCCAAAACTGCTCTCTTTACCAAGAGGCCCGTATAAGACATTGGCCCCAAATCACCCCAATAGGAAGAAAACTATATGGAGAGCTCCCTGATTTGGAAACCACTGCGCAGTGTATCTCATGTATTGGTCTAGTCATCTGAACACTCCAACATAACAATGAGAACGAAGAAGAAGAAAAAATATGCCAGTCTTTACCAGGATTCGAGCCCGGGAATCCTTGTACGGAAGCCAAGCGCTCTACCACTCAGCCACCGCGCCTACGAAATAAATTATGTTAATGTATAATGATTTATTTTTTACTTTGTATTTCGCAGTTCTAAATCTAGGTCCAGCAGTACCCCAGTCTCTCTCAGTGAAATCCTCTCCAGGCAGTACACATGCAAGACCTCCTCGCTGTCTTGCGACTCTTTCAGGATCGTGGACGAGAAGGAATACCTGAGTCAGCTGGCGTACTATGATCATATGAAGGAGACAGAGGTGTGACTGAACACTGCAAACTTGGGGCTCGCTTGGAAAGACTTTTGTCTTCACTTTGTGAACATTGACCCTGGGTGTTACGGTACATGCGAAGTCTTGTAAAGACTTTAGAGCATCACAGTAGAAACAACACGACTTCTATTTACAGTAGAAACAACACAACTTCTATTTACAGTAGATTTGTTATGTTCGTGTTGTGTACTACTGACATTCTTATAGATTCCATGAATGTCTACACTGGACTTGTTATAGTCCAGCAGTCTGTAGTTCCATTGTCGACAAGAGAAAATTAAATGTATTGATGACTATTTCTATTTCAAATGTTATTTCTTACTACATGTCACATTATTTATAGAGCCCCCCCCCCCCAAAAGGGAATAACTGCTATTAGTTTAGTGTGGTCTGTCTGTCCGTCCGACTGTCTCGTTTAGATCGCAAAAACTAGAGAAGATATTGAAAATCCAATATTTTCTTAAATTTTTCAATGTTCTGATGACGACAGTTACAAGTTTTTTTTCTGAAAGCGAGACGTTTAAATATGAACATTAACTGTGCAAGCAGTTTTTTTTTCTTCATTAAAATACCTCATTTTCAGAACTATCACTATTAATAGTGAAAACAAGGGAGGCTGATTATTATACGATAAAGTTTTTTACAGTACATTTCAAAAATATTTATGGAAACAGTTTTGTTCTTTTCTGAATTAATGTTACAAAAATAATTGTATTATCGAATTAAGTGTTTTCTATTATATAAGATTCATGGTAAAATATATTTAACGTCAAATATATTTAAACAATAAATAAGCAGTTTTTTATTATATAGGCTAAGTGCAATTAAGCAGTGTTTCATTATATAGGCTAAGTGCAATTAAGCAGTGTTTCATTATATAGGCTAAGTGCAATTAAGCAGTGTTTCATTAGATAGGCTACATGCAATGTATTGTATACATTTTGAATTTTCAATGGGAACAGTTTCTTCGTTGTGGTCTCCAATAGAGTATCTGTCCATTACAAAACCATTAATGAGATACGCTGCACAACTAATGGTTAATTGAATACACAGAAATATTAAACAACCACACATTATACCTATATCTCCGTATCCACTGGTAATAAATCGTCAGTCTAATCAGTCTAACCCTAACAATACAATAGTATTGGCAAAACTTTCGGTACGTAGTACATGTCCTTATCTATGTGTATTTGAGGAGCTAGAGTTGAGGTTGTTGATAGCTTCTGGTCCTCATGCTGCTACTACTGAAACTTGCCCTGCCTGAGTGGGGACCACGTCGATGTGGATCCCGAGTAAGTGTTTCCACACAAACTGTCTGTGTAATCTTGTTTTATTTGAAGAAATGAGTGAAGTGACATTCAAATTGATTGTGACGAAGACAGCGACTGAAGACATAGTGAGTGAAGACATAGTGAGTGAAGACATAGTGAGTGAAGACATAGTGAGTGAAGACATAGTGAGTGAAGACATAGTGAGTGAAGACATAGTGAGTGAAGACATAGTGAGTGAAGACATAGTGAGTGAAGACATAGTGAGTGAAGACATAGTGAGTGAAGACATAGTGAGTGAAGACATAGTGAGTGAAGACATAGCGACTGAAGACATAGTGAGTGAAGACATAGTGAGTGAAGACATAGTGAGTGAAGACATAGTGAGTGAAGACATAGTGAGTGAAGACATAGTGAGTGAAGACATAGTGAGTGAAGACATAGTGAGTGAAGACATAGTGAGTGAAGACATAGTGAGTGAAGACATAGTGAGTGAAGACATAGTGAGTGAAGACATAGTGAGTGAAGACATAGTGAGTGAAGACATAGTGAGTGAAGACATAGTGAGTGAAGACATAGTGAGTGAAGACATAGTGAGTGAAGACATAGCGAGTGAAGACATAGCGAGTGAAGACATAGTGAGTGAAGACATAGTGAGTGAAGACATAGTGAGTGAAGACATAGTGAGTGAAGACATAGTGAGTGAAGACATAGTGAGTGAAGACATAGTGAGTGAAGACATAGCGAGTGAAGACATAGCGAGTGAAGACATAGTGAGTGAAGACATAGTGAGAGATTACAGTGAGAGTGAAGACATAGTGAGTGAAGACATAGTGAGTGAAGACATAGTGAGTGAAGACATAGCGAGTGAAGACATAGTGAGTGAAGACATAGTGAGAGATTACAGTGAGAGTGAAGACATAGTGAGTGAAGTCTTAGTGAGTCAAGACATAGTGAGTGAAGACAGTTTGAGTCTAAATTAGTTAACAACTCCCCCTGCTTCCCTCCAAAACAAAAGAATAACCACTGGCAAATAAACAAGTTAAACAAACAAGTCAAACAAACAAGAAAATAAAAATTAAATAAAGTAAAAAAACAAACAAATTAGCAGGAAGAAAAAAAACAAACAAGCAAATTAACACACACAAAAAAAGAACAAGCAAATTAACAAGGAAACAAGCAAGTTAAAAAGGAAACAAACATGCAATTCAACATTTTTGGACATTGTCATTTTTAGATTCTTGTTTGTTAATGCATTGGTCGTTTGCACAAAATGGAGCGAGTCTCAAATATCGATATTAAGTCTTGGGTTACTCTCTTTCTCTCCCCAGCAGATCACAACTCTACCAGTAGGATATATCACGTTGATTGTAGTTGATTGTATCACAAAAATAACCTCAACTTTAAATACAAGAACAAAAAACTACGTATATTTCTAAATATCCGTTTTTTAATTTTTAAGTTACCCTTCAAACATTTTCTAATTTTGGACATTAAAGTAAAAATGGAAGCCAGGAGAATGCATGGCTCCCAAAGAAGTTATTGGATTGCTGCTGTGCTGGTCTTGGGGTTGGGTTCATTGGGACTGGTTGAGGTCTGGCGTTTGATGACGAGGCCGGAGAGTTTATATCATTTCGGGATATCATGTTAGCGTACGGGTTGGGTCCTTTTCCTGGATAGGGCTGAAAGTACCACGGCCAGAACGGCGACTGGGGTTTTCGTGTGGTGGTCTTCACTGTGGGCGTCACCGTGGTCGTGCTTGTTGTGGTTGTTGAGGTTGTTGTTGTTGTAGTTGTCGTTGTCAGCGCAGGGGTGGTGGTGGTCGGCGTAGGGCAGTGTGGGTAGATATCCTTGGCGTTCTTGGCCAGGCAGGTCGCGCAAAGGATAGCGTGGTGAATGTAAGGAAAAGTGTTCACCCCGGTGAAAAGACCGGCGCTTGTTCCGGTAGCGAAGATCGGAAGGTCTGGTCCTCCGGTTGTTCCTTGTGCGAAATATAAGCTGGGAAACTTGTATTCTGGATCTCCTGTAATACCCAAAAAAGACCCTATCTATAAATACAGTATAAGGTATGTGAAGATCACTTGATATATTTCTTAGCGCTAGGGAAGAGCATTTGTTGAGAATATTTATAGGAAATGATGTAGAAACAAGCTAAATATAAACAATCTAATTTAAAAAAAACAAACGAAACTTATCTAAGGGAAAGAGCTCCGCCCTAACAACTATATCTCACAATAATGTACAAGCTACTTCCCTTATTCGATAAAACAAATTGCCACCATTATTTACTTTGTTCAAATTTATTCCTGTTTTATTAGGCACAATAAAAACTTTTTGTAACCGAGAATGGGTGAGAAATAACGTGATCAATTACTGAAGGGGATGAAACCCAACATATTTAGCCGTATCTCTGAATATTTCATTAATTTACTTTGTCGGTATCAATATTAATGAATTGAGTAATTGGTTACTTTTTTAAATTTATTCATTTCTTGTCTACGTCAATGAATATTTGTGCAAAGTGTTAACTTGACCCGAGAACGAGTGTGAGAGAAATAACGTGCACAAACAGATAGTTGATAGAAGATTTGTAAAAAAGGAATTAAAGGATACCTTAGGGTTAAGAAAAAAACATACAAGGAATGAAGGTAAGAGTGTGGTGCTTTATTTTGCTGGCAAGTTATCAGTATACTAGTATAATACGGATAATAACTGAAATAATAGTCAAATATAAACAAATATACCAAATAAATAATAATATTATTTTAATTTTATATAGCGCTACTTTCATGCTTATAGCATGCTCAGAGAATTTTGGTCCAATCTCTTGGGGGGGGGGGGGGGAGGGGGTATCTAAGAGTTGGTTTTCCGTGCTGCCTTTAGGCGCTCAGTAAGCACAACTCTGCCCGAGTCGGGTGTCGAGCCTCGAGCCCCTTTCTAGGTAGCCAAACCAAGCCAAGTTCAAGCGCACTTAGCCTCTCGACCACGCTTCCCACAATAATAATAAGCCTTTTCTTCGACTCGGAATACCCAATAAATAAGAGAAAAAGTTATTCACTATTGTGTTTGAGAATACCTAAATATCATAGCCTCGGTGCTGTAGGGTCCATTGTTCCATCGGTTATTTTACTTGATTTAGACCAATCTTCGATTATCGGTTCTCTCCTTGCAGAGAGAAAGAGAAGACTGTGTCTCATATTCTTACGACTCAGTATTCATGTTTGTATCACAGGTTACATTATCTATCCATCCACCCATCAATCTATATGTCTTTATTTCTTTCTTGCTTTCTTTTTATGTATCTATGTATGGTATATATGTAATTTTTTATTTACAAAAGAGTTTGAAATATGTGTATTCAAAGAGAGGTAGCTCTTTTAAAATTAAATCTAGAAATAAAAGTAATAACATAATTCTCTCCCTTATGCAACATTTCAAAACTGTGATTAAAAACAGACTTAAGATACATGTCAAATTTAATTTTATTGGGCTTAACGAGGGTGTCACGTGGCCAGCACAACGACCAACTGTCTTTACTTTTTGCCAACAAATGCAAGGTACCCATCAAAGATGGACACAGTGACATCCAAAGATCCCGAGAACCCCGGTTTCAGAAGCCAACCGCTTTACCACTAAACCACCGCGCCTCCCTGATTATAAGTATATGCGTGTATTTGCAAGATCTAGTCATTTCAAAACTCTGAACATTATTATTAATATTACTAGTCGACCGGCGGCGTAGCATACGCCGCTATTTTACAGGGCCGGCCTTAGGCCACTGCAACCTATGCCGCCGAAGTGGGCACCACACTTTCATAGGACCTGCTAATTCTAGTTGTATAAATTATAGAGTTAAACCATTTATAACTTATAACAGATTTCACGCGCCTCCTGATATACCAGGAGCTCCTGTAAATCTCCTGAAATTGGAAAATATACGAAAAAGTCCTGGAAATCTCCGGAAATTATTAAAATCGTTTGATAACATACAAATCACCTAAAATATATATATACAAAAATTTTCATTTTGGGGTGTCAATGGAAAACGCCAATACTACGCGCGAATAAAAAAAAGCAGCATTATCACGTAATTGTGGAATCTGGTAAAAGAAGCTTCTCGCGCCTCAAACTAATGAAGAATTAATTAAGATCAACAATTCTCGTAGATAGATTGAAACATTTGGTAATTCTTTCTATTGAATGTGATCTATGTAGGAAACTGAATTCTTATGATATACTGTATGACTTCGCTACACGCAAGGCTCGTGTAGTAATTCTGTGTGTAGTAAAGAATGAATAAAATGCAAAGACGAATATATTTTCTAATACAAACTCTTAATTTTCAGTTATTATCCGTATCCTACCCAAACTGGGCCCCACGAAATCCGTTTCGCATTGGGCTCCACAATGCCCTTCTATTTAGTAACGGGTGAATACAGAGTAGATTACTTGTTCTCTTTCCATGACTCTTGGTCACAATGGTTAAGTCCAGCCCTGCTATTTAGTGACGGCTGAATACTACTTGTTCCCCCCCCCCCTCTTTTTTTTTCGCCTCTAATATTACGTGGGATAACTCTAGTCCGTCCGACTTGCAGAAATAAGAGAGTGATCTTTCCATTTCTTGGTGTCCAAATTCTTGAGCCATGAATAGAATGATATATATATTATTATTATTTAAACATAATTCAGTATATAGTTATATAAACCAATGTTACTCGTCTGTGTCATTGTGTCAGTATGTTGGAATGACCGGAAGTTTGCGTGTGGATATTATCAAGACCAAGCGTTATAGTAGGCCTCAAGTTCTCAACAGTCACGTGACGTTAGACCTATGACGTGGCAGTGAGCTCTTGGTCTTGACTGCTCACTGGTTGTGACGCTGTATGTCAGTGTTGAGGGCTTCTTTAACAATGGGTTTCATTATGACCAAGTTATTTTAGTGTTTAGTATGTACAGCTGAACCCAATGGACTAGAGCTAATTACATTGAGAGCAGTAACTTAAGTCAAAAACTTTTTGATTTATTATTTAAAGAAAGTGCTATTCTACTTTAATTTCAGATGAAAGAAATTAGTCAGACCTGTTAATTGATCAAAGATCTACAAAACAAAATTAAAATACTTTATCTAAATACCTGGGACTGTGTCAAATTTCGGAGCCTTTTCAACTCCGAAAGCATAATTCAGAAACCTGTAGGACTGACATTCTTCTGTTTTAGTATAACCTTAAAAAAGATTCAATGTTAGATCAAAAAATGCAAAATAATAATAATAATAATAATAATAACTCTACTAGGCAACAAATGGACCTTTCACTAACACTTAACATTAAGTGTGTAAGTTTTATACTGAAATTTGTTCACACCAAGCAGTTCGTTATACATTCATTAGTATTTGTTTTTCTCTACGATCTCAAAAGATGTGCATGTCACATATGGGATAACATGTATAACATACACATGTATTGATCACATCGGTAATGAAGGAACCATCCATACGAAAAAAAGAGTAGCTTGTTTGAATCTAGCCCTTGCATCAATAGAGGTAAAGGTCCTTTCAGCATTGAGGTCATGTGCGATACTATTTTTACAACCTAGTAGAAGAACACAAGCAGGAAGTGATAAAGGATTTTAAAACAAACATATGGGAAGACAGCCATCAAAGTGTGAATGATCACATAATGGGTAAGACCCAGTGGCGTAACTAGAGTATATGATGCCTGGTGCGGTACCTCATCTTGATGCCCCCCCCCTCCAAAAAAAAAACAACTAATTAATAACATTGCAAAACCTGTTCAAAATAATATGTATTCATAAATCAAATATTGTTAATTCAAAAAAATCACTTTTACATAAACATACTACAAATGAATTTTACGCGCTTTCTTGCTGGCAAAAGTATCAATAATTTTATCAAAATCCATTTTTTTCCACCAGTTTTTGTTCAATGGACAAAATGGCCAAATTAGTGAGTCATCGTTGATCGCAAATTATTCTTGATCAGTTTAAGTTTGAAAAAACTTCGCATGTAGCAACGCTTACCTCAATAGTCAAAAATATGTGAATCATGATGATATTCGGGACTGAATCATCTAGCTGATATTTATTTATAAAATTCAAGAGCTCAACAGGTTTTGGAAATTCGAAGGCTTCTGATGAAACTGTGACAAACCGTTAAGCCTCTTTCGCTCCAGCAGAAATTTGTTTTTATCAATGTCGCTAGGAGTACTATCGAAATTGATTTCAACCTGAGGATTTAATAGGCGACAAAAATTCATATCTATCTGCTACATCATGAAGTTGCTCGAATCGGGTGATTATTTCTTGAACAATCCTGTCCAAGGTAGAATAAATTTCCCTTCGTAGCTCTTCTTTGTGTGTAAGTACAGAGTAGTCACTTTTCTCACCAGGCATCTTTTTCTTTTGGCCAATACGTTTTTGAGGTTCTGTACTAATTCTCAGATCTGAGCACACGCTTTCGGCAAAGGTAATGCTGGCTTTAGCGATGTCCTCTCGATTACTACTTAAAAATGTCTCTAATGTTTTTAGTTTGAGTGAGCAGTCTCGAATACACAATCCTTGTTTTTGAAGGTAGAATTGCGCATCATTAATTTCAGTTAATACAGGAGCCCAAAATCCAAGATAGGTGAGAAAATTAAAAGACTGAACAGCAACCAATAATCCACCTGCTTCAGATCTAGTCGATGAATTTTCATCTCTGCTAGTTAATGTCTCCAGAGTTTGAGCAGGCAATGAATAGTGACTTCTAGAATACGTTTATGGACACCGTAGTTTTGACCTTCATGACCGCAGCATTATCATAGCCTTGACCCCTGCAGTCCATTATGTCTAAGCTATCCGAACGCAGTTTCTCTAGAATCATCTCAGCGATTCCAGCAGCATGCTTGTCCTTTGTGTCGATGAAGTCAATAAAAGACTCACAAACCTGCACCCCGTCATTATCCATGACAACGTACCGTAAAATTTGGGAAGTTTGATCCGCTTTAAGATGTCAGGTGTACTGTCAAAAATAATAGAGAAATATTTGGCTTGTTTTACTTGCTGTATGATTTGTTTTTTAGCGTGATCCCCCAATTTTGTAATAAATTCATTTTGTATTTGTGGAGACATGTATGTATTCGGTCTGGAACAAAGGTTAGTTCAAAGCACATGCTCCCTCAAGAGTGGATCGTACTTTGATAGTAATTTTACTAACTCTCCAGGTTTTCGTCTCATGTATAATCAAATCTTGGGCCTTGTTGTCAATATTGTTCCCTACTCTCAGGCGAACTTCAAGTTCCCTCCAAGCAAGCGATGACTGAATGTGAGCTCTGCTGGTCTCATGTTTCTCTATTTTCGGGGATAACCTCCACCACTCATTGAATCCATCTTTGGATTTAAATGAAGATGATGAAATCTTAACAAACGTGGCCCCTTTACATTTAAGGAGGGAGAGGGCGGTACTTACGGCCTACGATCGCTATAAAAGGGGCAACTCTAGGCTACCCACCACAATCTTAGTGCAACAGTGGAGAGAGAAGAACCGCATAAAAGTGCGATCGTTCCTCCGCATTGCGGCCAATTTGTCAAAATCAGCTGGGCTCTCCACTGATTGAATTCCTATTAGAAGAATTAATACTTGCCCTCCGTGGAGGAGAATGCCGGCCTCACAAATAAACATGTACCTTATAGGGCAAGAGGGAGCCACCAAGAGGCGATTAACACCTGCCATACTCCAAAACTTGGCATCAGCTGCACTAAAGTCCTACCTATCAGATGCCATTTTCTGCTACACCGATGGGTCGGTAATGCGGGACCCCGATAGATCTGGGTATGGGGCCCTTATAGACTACACAGACTGTACAGAACCAGAGATGCCGATTTCTTCGTCTGAGCTTAAAAGGGTTTTGAGGCGCCAGCCAGACAAGTCAGTCTTGAGCACTGTTCATCATTTTGTTTATGTTACAGTATTACAATTAGTTAAAAAAAAACTCGTAGAAAACTAAGGTTAGCTTATTTTAAAAAATTGACATTACAATAGAATTATTTCAAAAATTAAACTATTAAGAATCATAAAGAAATGAATAAACTAAGACAATTGTTTAGAGCTAGAGTTTAGAAATATATTTGTAAACTCAATATCTAGATTAAACCAATGGACTAAACAATGAAGTAAAAAAGGTTGGCCTATCTTCTTCTTTTCTTTATATTACATAGCATCGATCAGTGTAGCAACAACATGTACCTTGTGTCCGAAATAAATGTAGTAAATTAGATTCAAACTGTTCTATAGCTTACATTGTATGGAAGAAAAGTCAAGGAGATGAAACAAAATAGCGACATGACTAGTTTATAAATCGTTAGTTCATGTTTAAAATACAGTACTTTATGTTTGTTTGTGTCCATACAATTAGTCGTTTTTACTGAAATGCTCAGGGAAATAGGAAATTAATACACACTGGGGGAATTCTGGTGCCCCTCTCCACTTGGTGCCCTGTGCGGCCCGCACCACCCGCACATTGGTAGCTACGCCACTGGTAAGACCTCAGGATGGCGAAAACATGGACAGGAACGGAAATAAACTAACGACATACAACGTATGCTGGCCCATCGTACCATGAGACTGATATGAGGTTTAACACATATTAATGATGAAATTTTCGAGCACGCCATGTTTAAAAGGTTGAAACATGTTCATTGTCCTTCATTATTAAAGTAAGCATACCTAGTAGCTAATCCTAGAAGCACAATGTTGCATACTAGCTAATTCTAGAAGCATACTACTAACTATTAGCTAAACCTAGAAGAATATTACTAGCCTACCTAATAGCTAATCCTAGAAACATATTACTAACCTATCTAGTAGCTAATCCTAGAAGCATATTACTAGCCTACCTAATAGCTAATCCTAGAAGCATATTACTAGCCTACCTAATAGCTAATCCTAGAAGCATATTACTAGCCTACCTAATAGCTAATCCTAGAAGCATATTACTAGCCTACCTAATAGCTAATCCTAGAAGCATATTACTAGCCTACCTAATAGGTAATCCTAGAAGCATATTACTAGCCTACCTAATAGCTAATCCTAGAAGCATATTACTAGCCTACCTAATAGCTAATTCTAGAAGCATACTACTAACTATTAGCTAAACCTAGAAGAATATTACTAGCCTACCTAATAGCTAATCCTAGAAACATATTACTAACCTATCTAGTAGCTAATCCTAGAAGCATATTACTAGCCTACCTAATAGCTAATCCTAGAAGCATATTACTAGCCTACCTAATAGCTAATCCTAGAAGCATATTACTAGCCTACCTAATAGCTAATCCTAGAAGCATATTACTAGCCTACCTAATAGCTAATCCTAGAAGCATATTACTAGCCTACCTAATAGCTAATCCTAGAAGCATATTACTAGCCTACCTAATAGGTAATCCTAGAAGCATATTACTAGCCTACCTAATAGCTAATCCTAGAAGCATATTACTAGCCTACCTAATAGCTAATCCTAGAAGCATATTACTAGCCTACCTAATAGCTAATCCTAGAAGCATATTACTAGCCTACCTAATAGCTAATCCTAGAAGCATATTACTAGCCTATCTAGTGGCTAATCCTAGAAGCATATTACTAGCCTACCTAATAGCTAATCCTAGAAGCATATTACTAGCCTACCTAATAGCTAATCCTGGAAGCATATTACTAGCCTATCTAGTAGCTAATCCTAGAAGCATATTACTAGCCTACCTAATAGCTAATCCTAGAAGCATATTACTAGCCTACCTAATAGCTAATCCTAGAAGCATATTACTAGCCTACCTAATAGCTAATCCTAGAAGCATATTACTAGCCTACCTAATAGCTAAACCTAGAAGCATATTACTAGCCTACCTAATAGCTAATCCTAGAAGCATATTACTAGCCTACCTAATAGCTAATCCTGGAAGCATATTACTAGCCTACCTAATAGCTAATCCTAGAAGCATATTACTACCCTATCTAGTAGCTAATCCTAGAATCATATTACTAGCCTACCTAATAGCTAATCCCAGAATCATATTACTAGCCTACCTAATAGCTAATCCTAGAAACATATTACTAGCCTACCTAATAGCTAATCCTAGAAGCATATTACTAGCCTACCTAATAGCCAATCCTAGAAGCATATTACTACCCTATCTAGTAGCTTATCCTAGAAGCATATTACTAGCCTACCTAATAGCTAATCCTGGAAGCATATTACTAGCCTACCTAATAGCTAATCCTAGAAGCATATTACTACCCTATCTAGTAGCTAATCCTAGAATCATATTACTAGCCTACCTAATAGCTAATCCCAGAATCATATTACTAGCCTACCTAATAGCTAATCCTAGAAACATATTACTAGCCTACCTAATAGCTAATCCTAGAAGCATATTACTAGCCTACCTAATAGCTAATCCTAGAAGCATATTACTACCCTATCTAGTAGCTTATCCTAGCTGCATACTACTTAGCCAATCCCAGACATAATAGTCGGCACATTTACGAGTAGGAACAATGCAGTGACCTAAACTTGAACATTACTTATTATTGAGTCATGAAAAAAAAATACATTAAGATGCTGAACTTGTTAACCGAACACCTGACGCCATACCATAGTCTAAATTTATATTGGCCATTTTCATACATGGAGGACAATTAGAAATCTGTACCTTTCTTGGTGTATCCGGTGTACAAAAAATGAAAACTTTGATATAGGCTATGGTGTTTTTTTTAAGGTAAATGAAAATTTGTTTGGAATGTCTAAGCACTACAGAATTCAATTGTCTTAGGTCTTCCGTTTATAGCAGGAAAAAAACAATTAATATGGATGAAGTATTAGACTTTCACTACGACTTCAAAACTTAAAAACCAACCCGTGCAACAGAATAACAAGAATATAAAAAGGTGATTTGATACGGAACTCTGCTTCCACACACGGACATATTGTTAACATACAGCTCTATTCTTTTGTATTTAGTTGGCAAGAGTAAAGTTCAATTGAGCGTCCTTCACATTGTTGAGTTGATTGCGAAAGTCCCTATTAAGTTATCATTTAAGTTGTATGTATACATATATCTAGAACTTACCGTCTAGACTCTCGTCAATATAAGCACCGGACCCCACAGTAAGCGTCGAGCCTTGAGTCGAGGCCACAAGGAGCAATGTGTCATCTGTTTTCACCAAGCCCTTCAAATACAAATAAATGCGTTGCTTTTTAGATGAGGTGGCAGCCGTGTCATGTGATAGGCATAGACTAACTAAAAAATATATGGTTTGGACATGACTTGTAACAAAATTTCGCTGCCTACACCCCAAGTCTTCCACGATACGATTATATCTGCCTAGGAGGGATGGAGGCCGTGCACTACATAGAATCTACAAATTGTTTAAGATGCAAGCGGAGGTTCTTAAGTCAACCGATGCAAATGGATGCCAACGGTCGCCAGAGGAGACAAAAAGGAAGCAAAACAGAACCTTCTTTCGGGTGTTAAAGGACTAAGTTCATTGCACTGGCAGGGATGGAATAGAACCCTCAACAAACATGCTACTATCCGTACACTGTTCCATAAGAGACCACATTTACAGCTGATTTTGAACAGAAAGACTTTCCCCAATGTACTCGATCTTTGGCCTCGCCTCTAGCCTAAGTGTTTTGGCATCCGAGCCATAGGTAATAAGACCATAAAACATTAACTACATTTGCTTGGATCTTTCCCAGACAGATCAGACAAGTCGAGCTTCCCCTAGGCCCAGAGTTCCAAGAGTCTTCGACTCATCTCAATTACAAAGAAGAAGTAGTCCACTTACATGAACATCTTTGACAATGCTGAGTATGGTCTCCAGATATTTGGCTGCTTTCAGGCCTTGAGACGCATCATGAGCTCTTGCGATCTGGTCAACTTCGGAAGAAAATAATACATTGAGTATTTTACGTGGGTAATAGTGTACTAATAACGTTTGGCAATGGTACATACATTCCAAAGTTAATGAAAATATATTACTGTTTTTTATGCCCTTGCAACCCGCGGGTTAGATACGTTCTTACAAAACGGATGACAGCTGTGCGGGTTATGCAAACGTGCGGGGTTTACAAAATGTATTTTACTCATACACATTGCATAACGGAAAATCTGGACGTGCTGGTGGGTGTATTTATCCTCCTACAGTTCGCCGTGTGGTTGTGAAATGCAAATTGGAAAGTTCTGTAAACATCTCCTTCTAAAGCTGAAGAAAACAAATACTACCGACCGATGATAAAACTTTATGAACCAGTATTTTACGGCAAGTCACGCTTTGCACATGCATGTAAGGGTGCGGGTTGAGTGATTTTGTTTTTACTAATTATGTAATTTGTGTATACAAAAGTTGTAGAACTTACTGTAGACTGTTATAAAATATCCCCTTGAGTTTTTTAATGATTTCTTTTTAAAGCTAGTAATGACATCTTTCAAATTCTGACTGGTCAGTTCAAGGTCATCCTTCTCTTCCAAAAATCCTGAGATAATTAGACGAAAAAAATTAAAACAGATTGAAACATCTTTTAAAAGAAAAACCAGGAAACAGTAAGAACGGTTTAAAAAATACACTAATCGTTATATTGTCCGATTGGGATGGACATAAAGAAACTAGTACGGCTTAATCTAGTTTTAGTTTTAAACCTTTAGGACTTCTAAAATTTTTTTTTTTATTTGATGCAATTTGAAGAATATTTTTCTGCGTTTAATTTCAAACGGGACTGTGTACTCTTATAGTGCATGAAGTATGAGAGCTCTAGATCCAGACACCAGACCAAGAAACCAGTAACACAGACTACAAAAGCAAAAATACTTAAGTGTTATAATAAATGAAAAACCGCCATGGAATCCACATATTGATGAAACTATAAAAAAAATCAAACAAGGCATTAGGGTTAATTAAAAGAAATTTATATAACTCAAATAAGAACATAAAACTAAAATGTTATTTAGGCCAATAATAGAATATGCATCCTCCGTTCGGGGCCCCTCAACTCAAGATAACATTAAGAAACTGGAACAGAGCAGTGGAATTCATAACAAACGAATATTCACATTTGACTAGAGTAACACCTTTGGTAAAATCACTAAATTTAGAAAGCCTTCAGGACAGAAGACTCAAAAGTAAAGTAGCACTTATACATAAAACACTGAACCATAATCTTCAAATACAAAAACAAAATTTAATAAAATACTCTGAAAGACACAAAGATAAAGGCACATTCCTCGTCCCATATGCTAGGACAAATTTGTACAAATACTCCTTCTTCCCTAGTGCTATTAGAGCATGGGATGGGTTGCCTGAGCTAGCCAGGAAAACCAGTGACTTGGCAGAATTTAAGTCATTGGTTAATATGCATGACTAAATGCATGACGTGTAGGACGTAATCATCTTCTTTTTTGAAGTAACGTCTGTATTATATACAATAAGAAAAGTTATTACAAGTTCAGATCTACAGCGTAACAAATTTTTATGGAAATACTAAATTCAAATGAAATGTCTTTAGTATAGAATTCACACGATTTGTATACGAATTTATTAATTATGTTAAACTCCATTTATGAATAATGAGTTGTAGATGTCAGGAGAATGCGTTTCTGCAATGAAGAATGCAAGAAAACGCTTGAACTCCATTGATGAATAATGAGCTGTAGATGTCAGGAGAATACGTTTTTGTAGTGAAAAAGCAAGAAAACGCTTATGGGGTCGGGGCTTCGCCCGAACTCCATTGATAAATAATGAGTTGTACTTGTCAGGAGAATGCGTTTCTGCAATGAAGAATGCAAGAAAACGCTTATGGCGTCGGGGCTTCGCACGGAACTCCATTGATGAATAATGAGCTGTAGATGTCAGGGGAATAAGTTTTTGTAGTGAAAAAAGCAAGAAAACGCCTATGGCGTCGGAGCTTAGCCCCGAACTCCATTAATGAATAATGAGCTGTAGATGTCAGGACAATACGTTTTTGTAGTGAAAAAAGCAAGAAAACGCTTATGGCGTCGGGGCTTCGTCTTGAACTCCATTGATGAATAATGAGCTGTAGATGTCAGGGGAATACGTTTTTGTAGTGAAAAAAGCAAGAAAACGCTTATGGCGTCGGAGCTTAGCCCCGAACTCCATTAATGAATAATGAGCTGTAGATGTCAGGACAATACGTTTTTGTAGTGAAAAAAGCAAGAAAACGCTTATGGCGTCGGGGCTTCGTCTTGAACTCCATTGATGAATAATGAGCTGTAGATGTCAGGGGAATACGTTTTTGTAGTGAAAAAAGCAAGAAAACGCTTATGGCGTCGGGGCTTCGCCCCGAACTCCATTGATGAATAATGAGCTGTAGATGTCAGGAGAATAAGTTTTTGTAGTGAAAAAAAGCAAGAAAACGCTTATGGGGTCGGGGCTTCGCCCCGAACTCCATTGATGAATAATGAGCTGTACTTGTCAGGAGAATGCGTTTCTGCAATGAAGAATGCAAGAAAACGCTTATGGCGTCGGGGCTTCGCCCCGAACTCCATTGATGAACAATGAGCTGTATATGTCAGGAGAATACGTTTTTGAAGTGAAAAAAGCAAGAGAACCTTATAGCGCGGCCCCAGTTGTTTTGTTTTTCGCCGAAAGTTGAGAAATGCTGCTTTTTTTATTCTCATATATATATATATATATATATATATATATATATATATATATATATATATATATATATGTGTGTGTGTGTGTGTGTGTGTGTGCTGTACGCACGTTTTTGCGTAGGGTTAGGGTTTACTGGGCGTTAGGGTTAGGGTTTGGAAAAAAATCGCCCCCCCCAGTCCAAAGTTCTGGATCCGCTAGTGGCTGGATAACACCCGCGGACTGTAGGCCTTAGTTTGGGTATTACTGATCTACTGGATTGGATTTAGATTTACATCAAAAACTTTTTTCATTTTGCTTCGAAAATAAAAGTAGAGTGTGAAAATGGGTTTACCCGTTCAGCCAACATATTTATATTAAATATAAAATACTGAGAAAACGGGTTTACCCGATTTGTTAAAAAATTTCGTTCTTTAAAAAAGATACAATTAGGTACTTTTTGTTTACTTTTAGGGCCTTCGGTTGTAAGAGGTTCTTTAAAATACACTACGATCTTTGCCATGATCTAAGGGATATTTTAAGCCACGATTGGTCAAACGGTTTTGATTTTTATTTGGTACATACATACATACATGGTGATACATATATACATACATACATACATACATACATACATACATACATACATACATACATACATACATACATACATACATACATATATTCATACATACATACATACATACATACATACATACATACATACATACATACATACATACATACATACATACATACATACATACATACATACACTTTACTTTGTACTTTATATAACTTATATGACAGTGTGTATACTATTAAAAAAAAACAAAGAGGTACTACTCACCTAGAACAAAGTCATTGGCTTCACTAGCCAGAGCGGCACTCACACTGGCTTTACCGATGGCTACTTTATGCGGTAGATTTTTTACACGTAAATTAACTGACCAGATCTAAAGGTTAAAAAAAACAATAAAATTATTATTTTTTCACCACATTGTACATATTTTTGTTTTATGTCAACATGTGTGTGTGTTTTATTTTTTGTATGGATGAATGCATGATCAAAAATTTTATGTAAATTTTGATGTGTTTTTAGTTTTTGACAGAGTGTGTCATCCATTATTCACTTACATCTTTTAAGTCAATATCAGATCGAGCATCTGGAAGGAGCTTGCCGGTCAATTCGTCCGTTTTGTTTTTGAAGTGAAAATAATTTCTGCCCGTACCAACTATGACCTGTGAAACAAACAAAGATGATTGGAATATCACACTGGTATTTTGTTTTCCCCTTGAACTAAAATGATTCTTATTTTCATATGAATGCTCAAAATCTCTAAATTTAGACTTATTGGAAGAATAAATACACCAATAAAAGGATGCACGTATGTTTGATACCAAGAGAAGTTAGTGTAACTATTGAAGGTGCTTTCTCTCTCTCTCTAGTTTTCACTATGCCTCTTTCTGTCTGTCTCTTTCTGGTGTGTCCTTTATAACTAAGTAGCCATATGTTACCCGCGGCCCGCGGGTCTTAATTTGCGTATCACTTTCGATATAGTCACTGAGCATGCTTTGTAAACAATTAAACGAAATAATAATTTATATAATAAATAATAATAAATTAAAGCGAATGCGAAATGCGTGAATGTAAAAATAGTATGAATGGATCTATCAAAAATAGCTAATCGACTTAAATTCATTTTTCAAATAAAAACATTTGCCTGTAGGCCTACATATATTTAATAAAAAATTAAATGAATAGACTTAATTTTTTATGTTCATGTGTTAAAGTATCAAGTAGATCTTGACTTAGACATAAATCTAGATCTAGACTAATCGTGGATAGAGGTCAATCTGCGCGTGCGTGAAAGCTTCGCTCTGCACATGCGTGACTTTTTTTTAGATTACGCTATTCATGAATGAAACTATTAGAATATATCTCAACACGGCTTAGCAGCTGTAGAGTTGAATTAAGAGTTTTAGACCTAGGAATAGAGAGATGTGTAACCTTTTTGGCAATGTGTAATGAAAGAATGTACGTCAGGAATTCTAATTTCGCAGATATCAAGGAAGAATTTATGTAAAAATGTTTTTGAAACACAAATTTGAAGCTTAATTTTATTAAATAATAAAATCAATAGACTATATTTTGTAATTTTCATGTGTCAAAGTAAAAAAAATTATCTGTGCGAAGTGTAGTTCTTAAAATTAGATCTATATCTAAATCCTTTCGATCTTTTCTCATGTCAACATGGTAAACATGGCCTAGAATTATAAGATACTCTACTTTCATAGAGTCGGTGAACGCTTTTTTTTTTGAGGGTCTTAAGTTTGTTTTAGGACTACAATACATACACTACGGTCCCAGTTAGTACTCAAGGAACATTTAAGCCAAGCTTTATCAAGATTGGTCAAACGGATTTGATTTCTGTTCGGCACATACATACATACATACATACATACATACATACATACAAACATACAAACATGCATACATACATACATACATACATACATACATACATACATACATACATACGTACATACATACATACATACGCCTTACATTCTACTTTATAGTTATAGTATAGATAAATATTATGTAAAAAAAAAATGCAAAGAAATTTCTTATACTGTTAACGTAAACTAAGGTTCCTTAAATATTGACAGAGCACTTTGCCTCTATGTTAAAATTTTCATTCGCGCCCACTTACCTGTTGATTAAGAAAAGAAACTTTAATACAAATTTCTAACACAATTATTTTTTGTTGTTGCTATTTTACATACAATTACAAATTATTGACATTATGTTTAGAATCCAAATCTACGTAATGAATCTTTTACGTAAAATATTTTAATGTTGAAAACATTGGTAATAATGTAATTTGACTTGGTTAATATTTAAACGTCACTACAGTGTATATACAACAGCTTGGTCCCTTGTTAGAAAGACATTTAAAAATTCATAGGCATCTTCCCTCTTCCTTTTTTAGTCATGACTTTACTTTGAGTGGGGTGGGGGGGGGGGGGGGTGCACCACTGTTTGAGAATCGCTTACGTAAACCAAACATATTCACAGATTGTTATGACCTATTATTTATGAGCTGGACCTCTTCTAGGAAAATACACGCCACAGTTTCGGACTTTTTTTAAAGCGAACATCTCTAGCTAATAAGAAAAGAGAAGGTTTTATTGATTATTGTCATTGCATTGTCCTCCATAACCCTTTGTCCATATGCAATAAAAATGGTTAATTATTAAACATTCTCATCATGCTTATAACAAGATAAGTTTTAATATTCGCTAACTCCTTTGCAAAAAAAAAAATAAATAAAAATAAATGAAGAAAGTGTGTTAGTTTCAGTTGTCGTTTCACAAACGATTCCAAGTCCATAAACCCACTTCACGCTTTGATTGTAGAGCAAGCCTGTTGCATGTTTCAGCCAATATCTTGCAGAATGTACAAGTGTCTGAGCTACAGGCTCAACTCGTTGTTTGGACATCCAGGTAAAACATGTCTAAATGTCACGTAATAATAAGTGTTAAGGTCAAGGTTGTTTTGATTACATAAACAGCGCACAGAATGTTCACTTTTCGAGAAACAACAGTAATTTTCTTATAGATCTAAAACCAGCAAAATAAAAAGGTTTCCAATAAGTGTAGGCTAATTATATCACGTATTTTGGACTAATTATTCTAGACTAACACTAATAAATCTGTGCAATTGAAAATATTTTACCAATATTGTTTTTGTATAGCTCATTAATGCTTTTAGCATGCTCAATGCGCTATGGCCCTATCACTTACCAATACCAGTTGGGGATTTGAAAAGGTGTCCGTGATCGCTTTTTAAAAGTTGCTTGACTTGAATTTGAACGCAATCTGATACACTAGCCACTAGGCCAACAAAGTAGTTTTGAACATCAAAGGTTTTATATTATTTATTGTTATTTATTAGAACATTTTTCTGGAATTAAATACAAAGCTTTGCCTTTAAAATACATTAAAGAGATTAATTTTTAGTTTCATTTAATAAATAGGTAGCTTTCTGACGAATGACAAGAAAATGAAAATACAAAAATATTTTTTTTTTTTTTGCAGGACTTGTAAACTCTCATGTATTTGCTAGCTACTTTTTCTTGTACTGAAATTTTCTGAAAATTAAATCTACGCCTTTCGTAGTGTTTGTAATCAACATAAGACAATTCTGATTCTTGTTTCCAAATCAGACTCACGTTTAATTGTCTATGCTCCATAATCAACTGTCTGGCGATGTCCGAGAATCCAGTACACGCTGCTTCCTTCACGTGAATGTCCGACTCCAGTTTCATGTCCGGCGACGATGCATAAGTTCCGGCGACACCAGGAGACGTCAGTGGCGCCGTGGCAATCAAGGCTGTGTATTTACCTGCAGAATTGATGGGTCATTGTAAAGACAAAACAATATAAACACAGAAAATTTAGTTTTCAAAATTAAACAAAAAAAAATTGCATTGTGATCCATCTCTTAAAAGCTGAAATTTCAAGCAATTTTGTTTCAAATAGTGACAAACGATTCTAGTCTGCGCATTCACATCAAGTTTGTGAAGTGTTGAGGAGATAAATATTTATTGTCTAGAGAATATGACAACGTTCCGTGGAAGATAAGTAGATTCGAATGTTCTGATCTATTTTTAGATTTGCTGTTACTAGATGATAATGCCACTAAAAACCTTTCGTTGTTATTAGCAACAAGCGACTTGCTTAGATAACAAGTCACTAGCTAACAAATAATGTTGGACTAACGAGTTTCGATAAAAGGAGACTCAGTCATTAAGTCCGTCTCAGTCCGAGTCTTAATGCATAGTTTAATTATAACTATAATGGTTAAAGGGAATTTTGTTTTTTAAAAGTATATATATATTTTCAATACAAAATCTCTGCTTTGAATTCCCATCTAAACATCTCATCTGTTCCATTTAACCGCCTTGGATAATAATGGATAGAATGTATTATATGTATTTCTTTTATCAATTATGCTACTTGCAAGAATTACAAATACGAATTCGCTCACCAGCAGCGGACATTGTCTTAAAAAGGTTGGCCACTTTCTTGCTCTGGTCACGCTGAAGACATGTGTTATTCTCTTGCTTGATCCAACCCATTTGACCATTTCTTTCTGGCAGACCGGAGAATATTGAGGAAGAAGATGAGGCTGGGTCACCCACCATGTGGTCACGACTGTGAGGCTACATAGACAACAACAGAATAACTTATATTGTGTAACTTACTTAGTTTGTTAAAAACCGATAAACTTATATTAATTGTTTTAGTAAATTAAATTATAATAGATTTTATTTATTTCAACGGAGCCATAATTGATGAAAGACGGTGATATTTTACTCGTGGAATTTGACCCCATCCCCTCGGCTTTTTTCCCAATCTGAAATATTGTGTTTACATTTTTTAAAATTGTATTGAATTATATCTGTGTCTTAAATTCAAGAGACTTCCAATGAAATATTTTTTTTAAAGAGAAATAAGAGCTCTAAGGGACATGCTGGCCATGTGGTAGAGCGTTTAGCGTCCGAGCCGACTCTCGAATTCAAATCCCGGTAAAGGCTGGAATTATGAACTTAGGGATTAAAATAGATTTATAATTAGAGATACCTAATTAAAATCCCCGATAATGCATAGGTTATCAATACCTATTTATTCTGCACACGATATCTTATCTTATCATATATAATACAGACGTTACTTCAAAAAAGAAGATGATTATGTCCTACGCATCATGCATTTAGTTTTGCATATAAACCAATGACTTAAATTCTGCCAAGTCTCTGGTTTTCCTGGCTAGCTCAGGCAACTTATTCCATGCTCTAATAACACTAGGGAAGAAGGAGTATTTGTACACATTTGTCCTAGCATATCTCCGATATATACCGGAGATTCCCATTTATGGAAATTACTTACAACGCAGACGAGATAACAATATGTATTAAGTTATTGAAAAAAAAAACGTTTTAAATGCATACGTTTAGTGTTATTTCCACTAAACATAGCAAAGTTGTTACTTGTTGTACAGTTGAGCCTAACTCTCTCAGGCCTCCATCTGGACGTTATATTCTAACATCGTTGCTAATAACATTAAGAAGAAAAATAAATTTAAGATCACACCGGTGTTACCTTAATCAATCCAGTTATAAAGTTGTCTAAAGTGTCCATGGCATTGGTAGGGGTTGTCTCCCTAGTAATCTTTCTAGCAGCAGACATAGTGTGTGAGTCGAGTCCCTCAACAAGAAACAAGATGACATTTGATGTGGCTGAAGAGATGAAAGAAACAAGATGACATTTGATGTGGCTGAAGAGATGAAAGAAACAAGATGACATTTGATGTGGCTGAACAGATGAAAGAAACAAGATGACATTTGATGTGGCTGAAGAGATGAAAGAAAAAAAACTGGAAATGTTTCTTGTTTAGACGTTACACTAATACTAATACTTCTTCAAACTTTGAACATGGGGAGGGACATTATGGATAAAGAAGACTTGGTGAAGAAGAGAAGCTCACGTTGTGAAATGTAATAGAATTTGAACTAGAAGTCGAATGTTAAACTGAAAGAAAGGAAATGATTGTTAACTTCAAACCACATTAACTCTTTCTCTCCTAATCGACGATATCATCGTTGATTTGACCTCATTAAATTAAAATTAATGTTTAATTTAAAAAAACTTTTCTTTATGTTCTATAGAAGGAGCATGCATTCCCCTTTCATCCTAGACCAAATAAAACATTTACTGATCACAACAAAGTTATTGAAGCTTAATCATAATATGGTAGTGAAATACTAATGAGCAAAATGCAGAATTCCGTTTAAATGTGAAAAAATAATTACGGAGGGAAAGAGTTAAAGTAAATGTAACTGCATGCTTGTTTTCTCTAGTCTTCCGTAGAAATCCAGCAGTCTAAGGAGAAAATTCAGCTATGTTGAGAGGCGCGGTGGCTGAGTGTTAAAGCGCTTGGCTTCCGAACCGGGGGTCCTGGGTTCGGAATCTGGTGAAGACTGGGATTTTTAATTTTGGGATCCTGTGGCGCCTATGAACCCACCCAGTTCTAATGGGTACCTGAAATTAATTAAGGACAAAGTAAAGACGGTTTATTGCTGTGCTGGCCACATAACATCCTCGTTGGCCACAGAAACAAATGACCTTCACATCATCTCCCCTCTAGACCACAAGGTTTGAAATCTGAAAGGGTAACTTTACTTTACTGCTATGTTGAGAAGTTTTTTTTTATCCAGTCTAATAATATCTTCTTGTATTTCAAAGTTGCAACCTATAAATTTGTCCATAAAGTCATGTAGACAATACCGTTCTACGCCGTAGTAAAAAAGTAAAATTAAAGTAGCCCTTTCAGACGTTACGATCCATGGGGCAGATGATGTAAATGTGTGGCCAGCACAACAACCAACCGACTTTAATTTCCGAAGCTAATGTCTGAAAATCCAGAAATTCAAAATCTCACTTTTTACCAGGATACAAACCTTAGATTTCTCGGTGCAGAAACAAAGCACATTACCACTCGGACACCACAGCTCCGGTCCGACGTCGGAGTTTATTTAAATTATCAGTTCATCTTCTGCGCCTCTCTTCAGCAAGGCGATTTCTTTTAGTCTCAATAGATTACTAAAGTGCTGACAGCACACACACACACACACACACAGAAACATAAATAAAATATAAAAAAAAATATACTGAAGCTTTAGAAGGAAATCTTCATAACTATAAATTAGGAATTCTCTTTGTCTCAAAGAAAACAATTATATTGTAATGGTTGTTTTGATATTTCAGCTGTAAAAAAAAAATTGTTTTTTATGTTAGAAGTTCTCTAGAACTGAGTAATTGCAAGTTACTACCTCTAGAAGAACTACCTAGTTTCATGCTTCTATTTCCTTTTTAACAATGACATTCCTACAAAAGTTTTTAATTTTTCTACATCGCTATGATAATGAAAAACCCCACACCCATTTTTTTTAATTCTCTTCTTCCGGTGAACCATCAGTGAATAATATTACCCAATGATTGACGACTTAATGATCATTTAGAAATATCCAGGCTTTAATTCATTGTCTTACACTGTGGAGGCTTGGCTAAATGTTAATTAACGACAATAGCTAGGAAAAGGGAAATCCTCTACTTATTCATTTAACTACCCCACATACATGTACACAATTTCACACACATGTACACACATGCACAAACATGTGCACACATCTTAAAGATGTTAATAAGAATGTGTTTTTTTCTTAATCAGTGTAAACGTGTTTGATTAATTCAGGTTTATTTTAGTAAACGAATTGGCTTGATTGAGAAAGAAAAGCTGACGAAATCATTTATGACATGCCTTATTACATATAACACACATCTCAACGGCATTACAACCAGATCATAGACCTCACTTCTTATACATAACAATGTCTTCATGATGACCAGCCCCATACAAGAGAGAACGACAATGACAAAGTGACGCTCTTCTATTTATAGATTCACGTGACATGTTTCTGACAACCTTGAGATGCTAAACTGTTAAGTGTTTTTTTTTATTGTTTTTTTTAAGATTTTCCTTTGATGTGTTTTTTGTTCTTCAGCTGTAGCTGTGATTGTAATACTACTTCGCTGTGAGCTAATAGAACAAGTATTCTAGAGTACTCCCCAACAGCATACACTCGTGTGGTAGTTTAGCCTCCGAACATCATAATTGTAATTCCATTTAGTATGCACTCATTCTAAAACTGCTCAGCACTTTAATTCTTTCTCTCCTAACTGACGATACCGACGTTGATTTCACCAGAATGTGGTAAATAATTACGGAACGAGTTAAGGGTTTTAACTAGCACAAAGAAAAAGGAAAGATGGAGACCATGCCAGGCTGAAAAATGTCTGCAATGAGTTCTTTGCCATAGTGTTACGAAGTCTGTGTGTGTGTGTGTGATTCTATGATGACGGTGAGTGAGTTAGCGATTGGTTGGTGGCTATGCAGTGTGAATGATGCAAGATAAGCGGCACTGTCGTAAGATGTCTTGAGTACACCAGACGAGTCCAGAGTGTAATGACGTGTTTTTATCGTGAGTTCGATTTGTTCTAAAATAGAAGTGTAGTTTATTTCATCACAAGTTACAAGTGTCTACATTCTATTTAAGTGTGTTCACAAAGAAGTTCTTCAATCTATATCAGGGTTTTACAGGTTAAAATATCATACGGATACAAGCGGTTTAGTTGATTACTAACTATAGAGTGTTACAAGTCAACGATCGTCAACAACACATACGAAGCAACTTTCCGTCAATTCTGTTTCTAGATATAGAAGATTTTAACTCTACGCTAGGTATCAACTTCGATAATTTACAGATTCATACTAGCTCTGACAAAGTACTTGAAATATTTTACTAGATCTACCGCCATTTCGTATATATCAATCCATATTAACAAATAAGGCAATGTGTTGATGCGATACGTTGGGTCATAGTAGGCCTCAACACTGACATGTGACGT
The DNA here is from genome assembly GCF_947242115.1 of Biomphalaria glabrata. Classification (NCBI taxonomy): domain Eukaryota; kingdom Metazoa; phylum Mollusca; class Gastropoda; family Planorbidae; genus Biomphalaria; species Biomphalaria glabrata. The sequence continues at coordinate 20,792,425 of NC_074723.1, read as the reverse complement.
CAGTATCATGGTGAAGCGGAGACAAATAAATGTGTTAAAAAAATTGTGCGTAACCATCTCCCTTACTAAAAGGTCTCCCTTGTTTTTTAGTATTAATAGTGAATAGTTGTAAAAATGGTGTATTTTTATGAAAAAACTGCTTGCATAATTGATTTAAAAAATTAGATTTTTGCGCTTTCAGAAAAGAAAAAAGTAGCCGTTGCATCAGAACTTTGAAAGATCTAAAATATCATGATGTCCAATTTTCATTTTATCTTCTAGTTTCTGGGATCTAAACGGGACGGACGGACAGACAGGCCACACCAAACTAATAGCGTCTTTTCCCCTTTTGGGAGCCGCTAAAATATCAAATACCCACCTGGTATTTCTACTTCCGCTTTTGTCTTTCCTAAAAGTAGAAACAGCTCTAATTAAAACATGTTGTTCAATTACCGTCTTCTTTTAGGTCAAATTACATACAGGCTTACCTTTCGTATTAAATGAACCACTAGACAAGCGTTGTGATATAAGTTGGTTATATTTTGATTCCAGTATGTCCAACGGATCTGAAAAAAATGATTAAAATAAAGATAAAAATTGCTCACTTTTAATATGAAGCTATCAGAAATAGTAAGTTCATTTTATATTGTCTAAATAATACATTTAAAAACAAAATATGATTTTTTTTTTACTCTACAAGAAAGTCTCGTCATCCTGTGTTGTTCTTTTAAATATTTTTTTTAATTAAAAGATAAAAAAAACAACTTAAAACAACCAAAATACTTTTTTTAAAAGCACAGCTTATCTAAGGCGACGAACTCTATATGTACAGCGAGACACACAAACACAGCGAGTTGATATGAGCTTTGGCAAAATAGTACATTTTGAATACCTTCAGCCATATAGCGACAACTCTGTACTGTAACGTTTTGTTCAGCCATATCTAAATAGTTTACAATGTCCTTTCCCCATGAACACCCCCTCATACCTTCCTGGAATGAGGCTTAGTTATATAATGGTTAATTTATTTTTTTGTATCTGAAAAATTAAACAATGAACGATTGCATAACATTCATAGATTTGCAAAGAGCTAATTTACTGTGATTCCTTTTTTTTTTTAGAGAAATATTTTTGTTCCTGACATTTTATCACTTTGGTGTCCCTGAGGGCTTCACCAGGTGAGGACCGCACCCCCCCCCCCTCAACCGCTAACCCTAAACGAAAACGTCGGTAATAAAGCATCCTATGGTAGAAAAAACAAAGTATAACTACAAAGCTAGGAGTTTATCGGGCTGTCACCCTACCAACGTTGTTTTATGCCTTTGAGACGTCGACAGTATACAGTATAAACTGAACCTCTTGCACAAGATCTGCCTAAGAAAAAATGCTGGAAGTTAGATGGTTTTACCAGACACTGAAGTCCTCCGAAAATCCTGCCTGCAAAGCACCAAGCCAATTCAATCTAAGTTTTGATGTGCGAACCAAGTCTACAGAATTGAAAGCTAGTTTTGATGGGCAATCCATGTCTCACATAGGTCCAACCAGCCATATTAGGAGGCACAATATTGCAGAGCAACATATACATATATCTGTATAAATAATTTTCTACGTCGCCCAACACACTGGACACCACGCACGCTGACTCTCTAACCATCCTCCCGTCCCCTCCAGTCCGCACCCGCGCTTTCCTCGCTCTCCGGGCATGTTCACACAGTCGTTTACCCAAACCAACCACATTTGGACCACTGTGTCTTTCAGGAAGTGTTCACCCGTTACTAAATAGCGGTGTATGCTACGCCACGAGTCGATTGTATAATCTATCTATTTATTTATCTATTATCTATCTATCTATCTATCTATCTATCTATCTATCTATCTATCTATCTATCTATCTATCTATCTAATTAACTCTACATTCCATATGGAAACAATTGACTTGACAGGTTAAAACTAGTAAACTATAACTATCATGTCCTAATGTTTGGCGAAGATCTCCGCTCTTACAATAATATCTTTCAATAACGTAGAAGTTATTTTTCTTTTTTGATTAAAAAAAATGTATACACCAATTGGTTCATTTTTTTATGACTTATGTTTTCTTAGTTACAAAAATTAATTGTTTAAGGTTTTAACTTAATCCGCAAATGGTTGTAAGAGAAATAACGTGTACAGTTATCTAAGGTGACAAACCCCGATATATATAGACATATATACCAATACTGAAGGAATTATCCCTTTTTTTTTGGTATTAACAAAATAATTAATAACCAGTAATTAATGAAGCGCGATGGCTGATTGGGGAGTTCCTGGTCATAGTGCTGGCACATAACACCCTCGTTAACTTTGGGCCACAGAAACAGATTGCCTTTACATTATCTGCCCCATTTATCAGAAGTACTGAAAGGATAACTTTACATTAAAAAAAATTACTTGACAAATTGGTTAATTTTGTTTTATTGATTCGGGTATTGTCTTAGCCAATTAATAATTGTTTCAAAGTGAGCAGAGAATGGGTATGAGAGATAATGAGTTCAAACTTATACCAGACAGACAGACAGACAGAGACAGAGCTGATATAAGCTTTGAATTAACAGCAGACAGATGCAAAAGATACACCATCAACACTATTGTCAACTGATCTTAAAATAAAAGTGTTGAACATTCTTTTGTCGAACTTTGGGGGAAAGGCAGGGAGAGAAAAATGCGACCTTAGTGACCACTACACTTACAGGTGACCACAACACAAATATGTGATTACTATCCACATTAATGAATGTGGCTTTATATATATATATATATATATATATATATATATATATATATATATATATAAAGACTGAATTTGTATAAATTAAATTACTTATGCTTATTGGTTTGGTATCTCTAGATTTTAAGAACTATTAACAACTAGAACAAGGTTACAAAAGACAGTTTGTGTGGAAACACAAACTCAAAATCGGCCCCCGAAGTAAAATGTTTTACATAATTCGGATAATCCTTCAGAGTTGAAGATAGTTTACTTCCTAGTCCAAACCTCCCGCAGGACGACGGGGAATGGGAGCAGGCAGGGTTTGAACCTCCGATCGTCGATAAATCCAAACGACAATCCAGCGCGCAAACCGCACGACCAGTGGTCCACCCAGGTAGGCTTGAATATTTTCAGAAAGAACATCCGAATGAAATTATATCAAAGACAAATGAGAGATAAGAATGGAGAAAGAAGGTTAACAGATCTTGTGTAGTGCCCCAACCGTCCCGCAGATCAAAGGATAGGTGACCACAACACAAATATGTGATTACTATTCACATTAATGAATGTGGCTTTATATATATATATATATATATATATATATATATATATATATATATATATATATATATATATATATATATATATAAAGACTGAATTTGTATAAATTAAATTACTTATGCTTATTGGTTTGGTATCTCTAGATTTTAAGAACTATTAACAAAAAGAACAAGGTTACAAAAGACAGTTTGTGTGGAAACACAAACTCAAAATCGGCCCCCGAAGTAAAATGTTTTACATAATTCGGATAATCCTTCAGAGTTGAAGATAGTTTACTTCCTAGTCCAAACCTCCCGCAGGACGACGGGGAATGGGAGCAGGCAGGGTTTGAACCTCCGATCGTCGATAAATCCAAACGACAATCCAGCGCGCAAACCGCACGACCAGTGGTCCACCCAGGTAGGCTTGAATATTTTCAGAAAGAACATCCGAATGAAATTATATCAAAGACAAATGAGAGATAAGAATGGAGAAAGAAGGTTAACAGATCTTGTGTAGTGCCCCAACCGTCCCGCAGATCAAAGGATAGGTGAAAGTGAATGTAAAGTTAGATGTGAACCTGGCCTAACTAGTTTGTGGTCTATAGGGCAGATGATGTAAAGTTCATCTGTTTTTGTGGCCTACGGTTAACGAGGGTGTCATGTAGCCAGCACAACGACCAACCGCCTTTGCTTTTCCCCAACTAATGTCAGGTACCCATTAGAGCTGGAAAGACTCAGAAGTTGAAAATCCAGTCTTCACCAGGATTCTAAACCGGGACCCTCGGTTCGAACTAAATAAGTTAATTGTTTTGAAAAGGCTCAATCTCGTATTCGAATCGTCAAAAAAAAAAAAAAAAAATTTCCGCTATTAGAAAAAATGTGCACAAAAATGATGTTTATAAGATTACTATTCGTCTTAAATTAGGTCTAACATATAATGCATACTAATTAGCTTTTTCTTATAAAAAAAACTGCTTGCATAATTGATTTTAAAAATTAGAATCTTCGCTTTCAGGAAAAAAAAAAGTAGCCGTTGCATCAGAACTTTGAATGGTCTAAAATATTGTGAAGTCGGATTTTCAATATCTCTTCTAGTTTACGAGATCTAAACGGGACGGACGGACAGACGGACAGACGGACAGACATTTCGCACAAAACTAATAGCGTCTTTTCTCCTTTCGGGGGCCGCTAAAAATGGTTACAGTTATGTTTGGAGCATTGCTACCTCTCCAAAAAGTACAAAGATATAACGCAAATGAAACAAAATCATTCAGATAAAAAATGATCTCCTCCTCTGAAAAGTTTGACATCCGTCCATGACATCTGGATCATCGAAAAGTACGTTCTATTACAAACTCCTGTGACTGCAAGCAGGTCTTAGTTCAATGACACTGGGTAAAGAAATATTCTGGGCTGGAATTGAACAAGAAAAGGTTTTACTTTTAGACGATGGTGAACTATTGACCTTTGAACACTGACGGTAGACTGAGTAACAATGACAGTAGATTGAGTTGAGGTTACAGTCGCTACCGATAACATTTTCATAATACAAGAACATCTTTGATGTCGTTTATTTTCGACACTCTGTTTCATTTATTTTCACAGCCCTCGGTTGTTGTATTTTTTTTTGCACTCTTCAGTGTCTCGTCTCACTTTTATGGGTTTTACATTAGAACTATTTCCTTCTTTTAATTAGCATTTCAAAAGTTGACACCAAATGTCACGTAGACAGAAGCCACGTGTAAACCATGGGAAGGTTTACCGTCAACTTCTTGGACACTATTAAAAATAAAAACTTTACTTTTCTAAGACAAAAGTTTTATGGACTGGTGGTGTACGTTGACATGCCATGCTAACATCAAGGGAGGAAGAGTTGCCACAGTTTAGTGGGAACAAATATTTTATATGCGTTGCCATGAAGACAATAAGGTCAATAAATATACGAATATTAATGATATTTAAAATATGAAGGCTGGGCGGTAAAGCGCTTAACTTCCGAACTGAGGGGTCACGGGTTCGAATCTCGGTTAAAGCTCGGATTTGAATTTCATGATTTTTAGGACACCCCTTGGTCCATCCAACTTTAATGGGTACCTGACATAATTTGAGTAAAGTAATGAAGGTTGATCTTTGTGCTGGCCACATGACACCTAATCTAAACGTCGACGAACGAAACAAAAGCCATTTATATAATCTGCCCCAATGGATCGCAAGGTCTGAAAGGGGGAGGAGTACTTTTTTAAAACTTTGAATATTTGTACTTGGGACTCAGCAAAGTTCTGAAATCACGTATAAGAAGACATGCAGTTTAATGAGGTCTGAATATTTATTTCGCAAGTTAAAAACTCCGAATCTTTGTCTTGTATTTCTTAAACCAAATCTGGGTTAATTTTAACCTACCTGTGTCCGTAAAATAACCCACGTTTTGAAAGCGGAAACAGAATTATAATTTGCTCACAGAAAATTAGACAATAAAATTATATACACTCCTCAGTTTTCAGTGGTCAAAATCCAAATTGTTGATAAGTATGCACACTATTTTTTAAGTTAATCTAAACTGGTTGTGACAAGCTAAAATACTGCATACTAAATCACTAGCAGGTAAGCTCTCAAAACCAAACAGAACCACCACACCCTATTACAGACTATTTTAAATCTTTTCAGGTAGCCAGGTGATGACTATAAAAGTCACTTTAAAAAGTCACGCAGACTAAGGAGTCTTTTCTAAAGAAGCGTTGTTTTCATGAGTGAAGCTTCATTTCTTTATGTTCTTAAAATATACAATTTCAACCATATTAGTGTGTGCTTATATTTTTACGTAAATCTAATATAAATTACATCTAGATTCTTGGTCTCGAAGTAAATCTAGACTAGATTTGAAGATTTTAATAACGGATAGTGTAATTCGGAATAATAAAAACTGTTAAATAGTTTAAGGTGAAAATAAGTCTAATGTTAAATGTCAGATGCGCTTTTGACAAATACATTTTTTTTGCGATGATTTCTTTGCTATTTACTCTTTAGCTTGAAAAAAAAAAAGAAGGTAAAGCGTAACACGTTGGTTTAAACTGGTTCTAAAACAAGACATGAGAATTGTCTTCCCAATGTGTTCAAACCAATGGTTTCAACGTTACAGTTGTGTTAAAAAATCTTGCCACTAGCTCAGTTGCAACGTATTCAACTTGACAAATCACCTTGAATAGCCGCATATCAATGTGTAGATTACTTTACGTATCTGGGCAGCACGGTATATTGTTCAGGCCAACAACTCTTTTAGTCTTCTCAAAATGAGGAATAACTCTCTCTGTGGACCAAAACACCTATATCTTTAAAGTAGTTACTTTCGCGATTCTTTTGCATGTCTCTTACACCTTGGTGCTCTATTTGAGGGATCTTCTCGAAAACGCTGCCTTCGTTCCATAATGGCTAAAATACAATACTAATAACAATATTCCGCTGAGCGGATGAGCGCCGATGTGGACAATATAGATACATTAGTTTTTGTTCGACAGGAAGGTCATCTAGGATAGCCTAATACCGAAGGTCACGACTCGGTTTGTGTTGTCATGTGAAACGCACTCATCCTTATCCCGTTTATTGACGGACATTTTAAATTTCGTATTTCCGAAGAGATTTTGCAAGGTTGTTATCGCCGGAAGTGGTAATGGTTTAAGCGCATCATTACATAAAAATGCCTCCAATGGCATGCGTCTCAAATAGAATCTGACAAGAATGCCAACTTTTGGCCTTAAGGTATGAATATTGAGTCCGGCGGAATTGTTATCACTGACAGAAGAAGGGCAACGGCGGGAACGGACGCTTAAACCGGTAAGCTTCGGGCAGGAGGGGCTCGTAAGCCTTCTTTGGCCAACCATCTAGGAGAAGGAAAACTCTTGAATCCAAACCAGCACTGCCTTGCGGCACACCGTGCTTTTTAGGTCCATCTATTCTGTATTGAGGATAGCAGAACTTTATGCGCTACTGATTCCAACCTGTATCGGATATCTCCGTTCCTTTCGTCATATCCGCTGCTAGAAAAGGGAGGGGGAACATCTCACTTTTCTAAAGCCCTAATCTCAATTTCCAATGAATGATGAACAATAATGAACATTACTTATAAGGTCATTTATTTTACTACATTAGAAGAAATTTACAAAATGGATGAGTCTTTATTTCACAGAGGGTTTAAGAACGCTAAACCAATGTAAGTTTGAATCTAGACGGTAAGTGTATGGGTTCTGGTTTAGAAGTCAGTTAGCGACTGTACCTTTAGACACTCGTGAACATAATATATATCTGCGATTTGAGACATTTACATCTGACAAAATATATAATTAGCAAATGGGTCTGCGTCCCGAATTATTCCTAGATCTAATGAGACAATGCGAAAATTGACTTGGATTTATTAATATTAAGATTGTTTTGTGTCCTAGAAGTGACGCAACAATCTTGGTGACACTTATCTAAGCAAAGATACTACATTAGAATGTACATTTATTCATAAGATATTCGTATCATTCTTAACTGTAAAGGGCAGGTAATTTCGTTTGAGGAGAATGAAGTATGACAAGAAAGACAACCCAACTATGACGTGACAGAAAGAGGTTGAAAGAGCACAATGAATGATTGATGTGGCATACAGAGAAAAAAGCATTATCAAAAAATTAATATAAGGCAATTACTACTGAATTTTTTAAGTAGTGTGTTTTTATCTATCTATCTATCTATCTATCTATCTATCAGTATATCTATCTATCTGTCAGTCTGTCTGTCTCTGTCTGTCTCTGTCTGTCCTATCTATCTATCTATCTATCTATCTATCTATCTATCTATCTATCTATCTATCTATCTATCAGTATATCTATCTATCTATCTGTCAGTCTGTCTGTCTCTGTCTGTCTTTGTCTGTCTCTGTCTGTCCTATCTATCTATCTATCTATCTATCTATCTATCTATCAACTATCCTTCAATACAGCTCTGAACAAGTCAGTCTGTCTTCCATTAACCCCCACTATTTGGTCAATCAATGTTTATTTTTTTCCTTCAGTTGACAACAATGTCTACTGTTTCTCTTCTAGCATGAAATTAGACTCTTCAGATCTATTTTCAACTTACAAGTCTTTTTAATGAGCTTGTTATCCTCTCAGAGCTTCACTTCACCAGGATGTTGCCAGTTAATAGTGAAGGGATATACCGAATGTTTCAAATCTGTTTCTCTTCCTTTTATACTTGCAAGTTATGTAAACATCCTTGAGTGCCTTTTTGTTCCTACAATGTCCTCCTAATTAATGAACTCGGCAGCTCTATATCGCCATCAACGTGGTTATCATTCAATAGTAAATAGAAAGACACGCTTAAGGTTCCTTCAAGGAATAATGTATATGTATGTCCTGGGCTGATTACAAAAATAAATTCTTATAGAAGTGAAGTTACGATAATAAAGAGTACAACAAATGTCGAATAAATATTACATAAAACATTGTTGTCGACAAAACCACACATAGGTCGATCTTTCAGTGTGGCTCTGAGACCTGGTCACAGATAGGTCGATCTTTCAGTGTGGCTCTGAGACCTGGTCACAGATAGGTCGATCTTTCAGTGTGGCTCTGAGACCTGGTCACAGATAGGTCGATCTTTCAGTGTGGCTCTGAGACCTGGTCACAGATAGGTCGATCTTTCAGTGTGGCTCTGAGACCTGGTCACAGATAGGTCGATCTTTCAGTGTGGCTCTGAGACCTGGTCACAGATAGGTCGATCTTTCAGTGTGGCTCTGAGACCTGGTCACAGATAGGTCGATCTTTCAGTGTGGCTCTGAGACCTGGTCACAGATAGGTCGATCTTTCAGTGTGGCTCTGAGACCTGGTCACAGATAGGTCGATCTTTCAGTGTGGCTCTGAGACCTGGTCACAGATAGGTCGATCTTTCAGTGTGGCTCTGAGACCTGGTCACAGATAGGTCGATCTTTCATTGTGGCTCTGAGACCTGGTTGCAGTACCGAAAGCAACTAAAGCCTCCCGAGCCTCTTCATCAGTGGCACTACGCTCCATCATGGGCTTACAATGGACCTCATTCACCAATCGTAAACAAACAACATTTTGCCACGTGGTTCTCTATATCTTCCATACAAATTACGCAATCCATAAAGGCTGTCAAGTGATACGTAATTTTCATTGTTTCATCAATATTATCAAGGCAAGGTGCAAGGCTATTATTACGTCAAGCTTTTTTTTTCTTTTGTCGGGCTTACAAGATGTCAGTATAACAGAGGAACACGCTTTAGAGAACAGATCATCATCTTGACCTAACAGGCTTAGAGAATAAGCAGCTATCAGCTATTCGCTTTAAAGACAGCTGGAGACCGCTTATATATTCTCAATTCATGCATATAAAAATGTTTTATTTCTAATAATATTTATAATTCTATCTTTAGTTTTTAACTTCACTAAACAAAAGATATACATCTTTAATTACATTTATTTTGGTATACTTAAGACTAGGTTAATAAATTACCGTAAACTTGTAGATTAAGTCCATTACTCCAAGATATGAAAGACATGGTAAATAAAAAAATAAAAATTTGAGACATGGCAGCTCCAAAGAGTTTGGTAAAATAGTTTGTAAAATACGTAATGTAGCACTGGCTTCAAGTGAACAGTTTCCTGAACATGGTCTTAGGAAGTATAATGAAAATCCAGAATTTCAAACCAATCTATGTTAAATTAGAAAGTTACACATTGAATATCTGCAATAAACATAGATCCATATATGCAGAGAGTCCCTGAATGTCTTGTGTATGTAATGCTTTGTTTAGCGTTGACTAGGACAATCACACCTGGAATATGTCTTTAAATACAGTCTACCTGTTCTTACGTACTCTGACTGGAGCAGTCATAAATACAGCGGGCCAGCATGTGTAGGTCCCACCCATGAATATATTAATATAATGTTTATAGATGAACGTAGTAAAGGGGCGAGGAATGAAAGGGACACAACAGGAGATTAGCATTTCACTAATTTTACCTTGGATTGTTCATCCTGTTGCCGAGGTCATAAATCAGTTAAATCTCGTACATGTAAGTTGTATAGTCAACACTGCAAAGCTACATATAAATAATAACTAAAAAAAAAAAGTGGTGGTTTTTTATACTATAGTGGAGTGTTGCCTACAAGGTTTACGGGGTGGTGGAGGTGAAAATGGCAGTATGAAGTAGGAAAGAGTTAAGCAATCTGAAAAATTAACAATGGTGGTAAATTCCAGAAATTACTTTTTTAAAAATGTATTTCATATCTATATTTTCCTACTTTGAATAGTTGAGGAGGTCATGTGATCAGTTTTGAAATAGTCTTCTGGTCGGAAGACAAAAAAAGGACGATTGTTGGTTTTTACTTTACCACGCAGACACAATGTATTTTTTGCCACATTCCATGTGTGTATATTTTTATTAAAGTGATTCCCAGTTCCAGAATTAAAGCTTTGCATTCATCGTTAATTGATTGTACTTTTCCGTATGTTATACTATCTATTTAAATCACCGGAGTTTGCATTGAATCTCCGCATTTCGATATTTTTTGAGTGTTTAGTAACTGTTTAAAATAGAAATTTACACTGAATTATAACATTAGCATTGTCTGATCAACACAATCTCATCGTAACATGAAGGCGTCTTCCCATCTAGCACTCCAATAGAATTGATCGTTACTATACAAATAGTATTTTAACTACGAGAACATTTCAAAGTGTGAGAATGCAAGAATAACAATTGTAATACAAAATCTTTTTCTATTTACCTCCCTTGCTTGGGAAAGTGCTTTTTTTTTCCATTCTAATACATTAAGACCATTTTTTATTTCACAAAACGTAATTGAGGACTTTTTAGATTTAAAGTATATATCGTTATTTCACTTCACGCTACAACTGTTGACAAGCCTTCCTGAGACGCAGGACTCCACTTTATCGTCATTAAGGCGGTAGTCGCGTCTGTCAGAGTCAAAGTCAATTATTTCTTAATGATCTACAAGATAAGCAAACATATTAGAAAAATGGTTTATGCCCAGGATTAGGTTAAACAAATATCATAATAATAATTTAAAAAAAAAACAAGGTTACAAAGACAGTTTGTGTGGAAACACAGACTCAAAATCGGCCCTAGAAGTGGTCCATCCAGGCAGATAAAAAGGCAGGTATCAATATTTTCGAAAAGAACATCATAATTAAATTCGATCAAAGACAAATGACAGAGAAGAATGGAGAAAGAAGGTTGGCAGATCTTGTGTGGCGCCCCAGCGGTTCAACAAACTAAAGGATAGGTAAAAGTGAATGTGAAGTTAAATGCGAACCTGCCCTTACTGATGTCTTATAATGAATATCTAATTGATCTAATTGTTTTGTAAATGGTCAATCTCAAATTCCTCAAAAAAGCAAAAAAAAATTTCAAAAAAAAGAAAAAAATATTTTTGTTTCCTTTAGTTCATTGTTGTATTGGTGTATGGAGAATTGCTATTCACGCGATAATATGAAAAATTACTTATTAATTGTTGTTTTAAATTACGTCCAACTTATATGCATAGTAAATAGATTTTTTCTCTTATAAAAAAAGTAAACATTTTTTGGCTTAAATATAGTAGTTAGTATAACAGAACTTACTTAACTTAGGAATGCAAATGTAAAAAAAAAAATATTTTGTGACAAAAAAATAAAAAACCGTTAGCATAATTGTGTTTAAATATGGCAAATAGTTTACGCCCATAGTATAGAGCCTCCATTGTTTGTTACTATTAATAGTGAATATTGTAAAAGTTGTTTATTTTTATGATAAAACTACTTGCATAAATGATTTTTAAAAATTAGACTTTTCGCTTTTAGGAAAGAAAAAAAAAGTAGCCGTTGCATCAGAACTTTGAATAAACTAAAATATTATGATGTTGGATTTTCACTATCTTTTCTAGTTTACGAGATCTAAACGGGACGGTCGGAAAGACATTTCACATAAGACTGATAGCGTCTTTTCCAGTTTCGGGGGCCGCTAAAAATCTTCATTATCCATAAGGAAATTGGTCTTGGAATTTTCGCTTTACACCAAACAAAATATTATAACTATAGAAGTCAAAATATTCATTCACATCTGATTCACTTCAAAACTACATGTTCAATGTTTATATCAGATAGTTGAATTGTATTAACTAATTTGAATGCTATGAGTATGTAGAATATTATTAACATAAAATAGATGTTCAAATATATCTCATCTGTAAAAAATGCATTATTGTAATAGCACACTATAAAAGTCATTAAGGGCGGTATATTGTAATCTTAAATAAAAATGTATTATAAGCCCACTGTATTGATCTACCCATTTGCAAATCTAGACTAATTAAATACATAGGTATTTAACTTTATACGACAACACTTATCGATAAAGGCTATTTTAATTTAGGTCTGCGGTAACTATGACAACTAGATCTATATCTTTTAAAACATTTCCTTATCAAATGTGTGATGTTGCTAGTTCAGGCTGTCTTGAAGTCAACCAATTACTCTGCAATCGTTTGGGTGTAATTGTCCGGGTGTATTACGTGTAGTTGCACAACAATACAAACAAGAACTGGCACATCGATTGTAACAAGTGAAGAGATGTAGTCGAACGATGATGAACAAATTTAGAAGGATTTATTCTGATAAAAGGCCACAGTAGAAGTCTCTGTCACTAAACACGTCGTTACCCTGGAATATTCTATCGCTAACTGATTTTCCGGTCTCTAACCCAACATATCCCAAACGTCACTAGTCCCGTTCAATATGCGTCTACTATGGTGCGTCGCTAAATAACTAAAATAACTAACCTATATAAATAAGGTGTCTAACAGATTCCTCCCCCCCTTGAAAAAAAAATATGTCAATATTTTTCCACTACTGTCAAGTCTTACAAGGGCATTTTCAATTTAAGGGGAAGACCACAAACATAAAATCTTGACATTTTCATCTTGACATCTTCATCTTGACAGTTCCTCATATTCATGTCAATGTTCATAACAGTTCATAACATTCCAGAATCATCCTCCTTAGTACACAGTTCATCATAGAGGAAAATGTGGCATCCTATGGGCACCTCACAAGTCACAATTGTTCTTCACTGACAGTAATCTGATAAAATACAATATTTCAAAAAACAATTACAAACTTTATTTACACATTCAATAAATTTATTTTTTTTCTTACCACCCTTTTATACGCTTTTGTCCATTTTTCTTTTATACTCACCCTTTTCCATAGAACTAACTTTCGTCAATGATATATGAAATGATTCACACAAAAAAAATATCCATACTTACTTTTAAATGCTTAACATCAAATTTACTTATCTCCCTTTTTCATAACATATAAATGGTGTCAATATATTAATATATATTACTTACTCAATATAATCATAGTTTATTTACAAAAGTATTTCATTTCAATGTCATTCTAGACAATAGATCAGCTACAATATTCACAGATCCACTAATAGCTTTCACTTCAAATTTATATTCCTGTAGTGCTAAGAACCATCTATAAACACGACTGTTTTTCATGCTCTTTTGCTGTATATATTGAATAGGTTTATGATCAGTTAATAATATGAATTTCCTTCCTATTAAATAGCTCTCTAGCTTAGTAATTACCCATATTACAGCTAAGGCTTCTCTTTCAATGACACTATATTTTTTTTCTGCCTCTGACAATTTTCTACTTACATATAATATAGGATGTAAGTTATCATAGTTCTGCATTAAACAACCACCAATAGCATTACCAGATGCATCAGTTGTGACATAAAATATTTTATCTTTATCAGGTAGTCTTAATATTAGTTCATGACTAAAAACATCTTTAATTCTGTCAATAGCTTTCACACATTCCTCATTACAAACTACTTTTTGAGGTTTTCCTTTTTTAAGTAAGTCATTTAGTGGATTCACTATTTCTGCTAAGTTCTTTATAAACTTTCTGTAATAATTTACTATTCCCAATATACTTTTAATTTGTCTTTTTGTTGTAGGTATTTCAATATTAAGTACTTTCTTTATGTTATCTTCAATAGGGCTAATCATGTTGTTATTTACTTTATGTCCTAAGAAAATTATTTCCTCCAATCCTATTTCTACTTTTTCTGCTTGAATTGTAAGTCCACTTTCTTTTATTATTTTGAATACTTCTTTTACATCTACCAAATGTTCCTCCCAACTATTATTAAAAATACATATGTCATCCAAATAGCAAATAACATTTTCTTTGTTTCCAATTATCATGTTCATCATTCTATTAAATGTGGCAGGTGCATTTACTAATCCAAAACTCATATAATTCCATTGAAAAATACCATATGGTGTTACAAATGCTGTGTAAGGTTTTGCATTTTCTGTTAAAGGTATTTGCCAATAACCTTTAGTTAAATCCAATTTAGTAAAAAATTTTGCTCCATTTAATTTATGTAAAATATCCTCTATATTTGGCATTGGATATGGGTCAAATTCTGTGATGTTGTTAAGTTTCCTATAATCAATACATAACCTTATATCTCCATTCTTCTTTTTGGCTATCACAATTGGTGAAGCATAAGGAGATGTTGATGGCTCAATTATACCTGATTCTAGTAAATTGTCTATTTCTTTCTTTACTTTGTCTTGTAAATGTAGCGGTATTCTATATGGCTTAAGCTTGATAGGTTTTGTGTCTGTTACTTTAATGTCATGTTTAATAATATTAGTTTTTCCTGGTATGCTGGAAAAAATTTCTTTGTATTCCTGTATTATTTTAGTTATATCTTTTGACTTTTCCTTAGTTAAATTATTAAGATTAATCTTTTGCCAAGTTTGATTCTCTTTTGTTTCTATTACAGGTATTTCCTTAATATCATTTTCATTGTGATTTTCATTTGTTATTATCATCAAGCATTCTTCTCTTTCTGAAAATGTATTTTCTATTTCCTCCTGAATGTTTTGTATTAATTCATCTTCTCTATCATGATACAGTTTCAAATTATTTATGTGATATGTTTTAGTTTTCCCATTTATTTCAATTTGATAATTCACATCACTAATTTGTTTTATCACTTTAAATGGACCTTTCCATTGTTTACCAATTTTATTTTTCAGGTCTTTTATCAATATTAATACATTGTTTCCTACTTCTAGTGTTTTCAATTGTCTTTTCTTATTTAGATTCTCATGAGCACTTTGTTTATACTTCTTATTGTTGTTATATGCTTGAGTCCATATTTCTTTTAATTCTGTTGTGATTGTTGTTTCACTGTCATTATTTAATTTATTCTCATTATCTATTAGATTTTCTTTAAAAACATCTAATTCATCTCTGGGTTTTCTTCCATGTATTATTTCATATGGTGAGAATTGTGTTGCTTCATGGATGTTGTTTCTATGAGCAAATAGTACATAGTTAATGTAATGATCCCACTTGTTCTGATTATTCTGAATTATCTTTGTTAGTGATCTTTTTAATGATCCACCATATCGTTCACATAAACCGTTACTCTCCGGGTGGTAAACCGAAGAGTATATGTGCTGTATATTGTATTGTTTAGTCCATTTCTTAAATTGTTCTGACTTAAACTGAGATCCCTGATCACTCAATATAATTTTAGGTATACCATGTCTTGTAATTACTTTTTGAGTTATGGCATTAATGATATTTTCTGCACTTGTATTTGATAATGGGATTGCCTCTGGGTATCTACTAAACATGTCTATTACTGTTAGAATGTATTTGTTATTATTTTCAGTTTGAATTAAAGGACCTATTAAATCAATAGATACTTTCTGAAATGGTGCTGTAGGTTCATCCATTTCTTGAATAGGTGCTTTATTCACTAGGCTTTTGTTAGATCTCTTTTGACATATGTCACATGAGTTTATGTATTTGTTGATTGTTGCTTTCATTTTGGGCCAAAATACTTGTTTTGACAAATTCCTATAACATTTCTTTACTCCCCTATGTGCTGCTAAATTATTATCATGTGTCATGATTAAAACATCTTTCCAATATTTCTGTGGTAAGACAAGTTGTTTTATTTTCTTGTTATCATTACTTGTTTGTCTAAATAATATTTTATTCTCTATACAAAATTTCTCCATTGGATTATTATTGTTTTTATCTGATATTCTTGAATAAATTTTCCCAATAATATTGTCATTCATTTGTTCTAATGCAAATGTGGGTGTTGTTTCTTTTTCACTTTGTGATATTTGTGTTTCAAGACTATTTTGTGTTTCATTTTCTATCTCTCTTTTCTTAATATCTGTATTTTCTATTTGTATTACATTACTGGTTTCTTTTTCTTTATCATTACTTATTACATTTATTGTATTTTCCTGTTTCTCATCTTTTTTATCCATTGATCTTGTTATTATCATACTTGTTATATTTTGTGTTTCTATGTTTTCATGATTTTGTCTTATGTTTTTGTATTTGTTTTGCCAGTCTTCTAATTCTTTTCTTGAACATTCTTTAACTCCTTTTATGTTTCCTACTAACATATCATATCTCATTTCTGGTATTGCAATGCCATCACAATAACCAGTGAAAAATGGAGTTTCAATGTATACCCTTATAGCTTTAAATTCCCTTACAGTGCCATCTGCTAATTCTACTTTCTTAGTAAACCCTTTATACCAATGAGGTTTGACAAATTTAGTTTTTACTGCCAAAGTGTTACAACCTGAATCCCTGATTAATTCCACCGGAATTCTATCTACAAACCCTGGGTACACTGCAAAATTGTTCCTATTTCCTTCCATGAAATATATCCTATCTGTACCTTTATTTTTGTATTCCCTACTGTAACTCCTATTTCTATAATTTCCCCTGTCATTCCTATCTCTACTCCTATATCTATTGTTATTTTGTTCAGTGTATCTATTTCTACTTCCAGACCTACTATTCCCTCTTCTACAGTTAGCTGCTATATGACCTTTTCCTTGACATTTAAAACAGGTTATTTCACTATATTTTCTATTTCCACTATTTGATCTGTTTCTATTTCTACTTCTATCAACATTTTCTTTGGTGTATCCTATCAAATCTACTTTGCTCTTATCCCTATCAGAAAATGGTTTATTTGGATAGGCATTTTTGTATACTCTCATTATCTCTGTTATTTCATCTATAGTTTTTGGATTTCTTTCTCTAATAAAAGATTGTAATTGAGGATCACATTTATTTACAAAGTTGTCCACTAGAATAAAATTTTTTAATCCCTCATAAGAGTTATTCACTTTTTCTAATTTTACCCACTTATTGAAAAAATCCTTTTCCATATTAATGGTAGTTTGGGGATCTATTTCTAATGCTGGTATATTGTCAAAATATTTCTTTCTAAAAGTTGTAGCATTATGACCATATGCATTCAATAACTCTCTTTTTAAAACCTGATAGCTATCATCAATATGATGGTCATGATTTTGGCATATTGTTAGAGCTTGACCATGAACAAAGTCTATCAGTATTTCAGACCATTCTTCTTCAGGCATATTAAATGTAGACATTTTTGCCTCATATCTTTTCAAAAAATCACCAATGTCATCCTTCTGTTCATCAAAACTTTGTATCTTCCTCTTTAGCCATGTTTGTGAATTATGGTTGTCTCTTTGTGTGGTATAATTATTTGAGTTATTTCCTTGTTCAGTTTGAGCTCTGGCTTGTGCTGCATCCAATCTCATCTTCTCCATTTTAGCTTCATGTTCTCTAATTTTTTCTCTTTCTTTGTCTTGCCTTTCTTGGTCCTCTTTTTGCTTCTCATATTCTTCCTTTCTGATCCTTTCTTGTCTTTCTATCTCTTGTCTTTTTTCTTCTTTCTGTCTCTCCATTTCTTGTTTTTGACGTTCTGTTTCTTCCCTCACAACTTGCTGTACATAAGCTGCTAAGTCCTTTCCTTTTAACTCCATGGCCTTTCCATCCTGCATAGCTGTTTCCTTAACCTCCTTAAGGTCCACATATGATGATGTAGCCATTGTGTTTTATATTTTATATATATTTTTACTTAGCCTATATTGGTTATGGCTATACTTTAAACTTATTTTATATTTTTACACACTTTTATACAAGTTTTAAGTGTTATGTCTCTATCTATAGATTTAGTAAATGTGTAAATCTAGTCTGAGTTATTATGGTTATATTCAAATCTGTATATTAGGTCCAGTATTACACACAAATTTAAATCTAGTATATTATAGTATGTATAATAATACTATTTAGATCTATAGTTATCAAGAGCACTATGACTTTTAGATCTAGTATGAATAACTATGATCAATTTTAAAACCTGGTATGACTGAAGTCACAGTGAAGTGTTTAGAGTAAATTCAAAGACTGTCTAGAGTCTAGATCTAGAGTAGATTATGGTTCTATTTAACCATACGAAACAAATATGTGTATACAATGTCAAATATATCTTCAACAAGATATATATATCTAGAATGTACTACCTTCATTCATCTTCAACTTAATAATATTTCAAAGTAGAGTCTAGATAATTAAATTGTACCAAAGAGATGTACAACAATTTGCAGATCTAGATTTAGCCAGACGATAGTGTTTGACTACATAGCCAGTTTCGGCATTATTCTCATGGCAAAATCATATTTGATTTTAACCGCTCAAACTAAAATTATTTTAGTCTGATTCACAATGAAAGAATCCTACCCGCACTTTCTA
This sequence comes from Biomphalaria glabrata, assembly GCF_947242115.1. NCBI lineage: Eukaryota > Metazoa > Mollusca > Gastropoda > Planorbidae > Biomphalaria > Biomphalaria glabrata. Next base: position 20,773,449 of record NC_074723.1, on the reverse strand, counting down.
TCATTAAGTGAAAAAAAAATACAGATCTAATTAAATTAATAAAAATAAATAATTTAAAATAATATAAACAAATGAAATAATTAAATGAGACTATCACTATGGGTTGGGATGTGACAATATGGCACACAATGATAACGTCACGAAGTAACCAGGCAACAACGGATATGACGTTTACACAAACAAAACAAATTACAACCCTAAATGTATAATATAGCTTTTCATCTAAATTACGTCTTCTACCCCGACGGGTTTTAAGGCGCACCACCTGATTTTACTCAGGCTAACGTACCAAATTTAGACAAAATCTATTTCTAAGGGCAATCTAAACATATACTAATAAGAAAAATGGCACTTAGCTTTTGATAAGAAAGATCCCTTTGTTCGGACTCCCGAATATGCTAGATCACAACAAATTCCACTGCCTCTCTTCCAGTTCTGACTCTGTTCTCCGGTGCTACCAGTATCCCACGTAATGCCACAGATGTCCTGATATGCCACAGCAAAATGTTCCAGTTTCTTCGACGACTGTTGATGACCGTATGTGTAGTTCCGACGACTTTGTGTACACAGTTACTGACGAATAGGTTAACGGTTCTTCTGGCGATGACTTGACTTGTGTAGATGACTACTGACAAATAACAGTCTCTTGACGGCAACTTGATCTGGACGACTGACGAATAACGAATTTCTTGACGATGACTTGATCTGGGCTGACGAATAACGGTTCTCTAAAATAGTTCACTGCTTCTGCTGCTACTCTGGTAGTACGACGAAGTTTGCTGTTGTACTCTGCTTCACTAGACCAAACTGTCCAATGTAGACTAGGTGAAACCAAGGTCACCTCCGACGACGTTCCGTTAGACGATTAACGTTTTTCAACGAAATTAAGTGGATGTAGCTATTTCCACAACAATATCAGCACGTCTAGATATGGTCTAGACCGACGAATACTAAATATATCAATGTTCAGTAATGATACATACAACTTTACTAACCTTCCAAAGGTTAAACACAGTGACCGTTATAAACGTGGCAAGCAACCGGTTCAATGAGCAAACTGCTCCACAAGAATCTCTCCAAGGGTAAGACGACAGAGCGATTTCGATTTAGTTAGCTACCAAACTTGTAGTACTCACAATACTTCTGACAGCGGGCAAACTGTCCTTCTCGAAACTGACGAGGTAAAACTTGATACTCAATGTGGCTCCTATGACGAAGAAAAAATATGTCCAACAGGTTCACTGACGATCTCTCACCCGTTATGAACGAACGGTTTCTCTGGTTGTAGGTCGATTCAGCATATGAAGATCAGGCTTTGATACTATACTGGTTAAGTAGACCAGACGTTGCGATGATTACGGTCCTGACGAAGGTCACCCTGAGTTAACGGCTCGTTGAACGTGCGATCAAACAGGCGATGACTGTATGTAGATCTAGAACAAAGTCACTCTGCGATGCTGCTGTGTTCAGCCGTACTCCGATGAAATCTTATAACTTCGAGTGCACGACCCTCACCTGAGTAAACGTTCTGCTTCGAGGTCCGGTACGATGTTCGGCTTCGAGGTTCGGCTTCGAGGTTCGGGGTCGCCACTGTGATGTTGCTAGTTCAGGCTGTCTTGAAGTCAACCAATTACTCTGCAATCGTTTGGGTGTAATTGTCCGGGTGTATTACGTGTAGTTGCACAACAATACAAACAAGAACTGGCACATCGATTGTAACAAGTGAAGAGATGTAGTCGAACGATGATGAACAAATTTAGAAGGATTTATTCTGATAAAAGGCCACAGTAGAAGTCTCTGTCACTAAACACGTCGTTACCCTGGAATATTCTATCGCTAACTGATTTTCCGGTCTCTAACCCAACATATCCCAAACGTCACTAGTCCCGTTCAATATGCGTCTACTATGGTGCGTCGCTAAATAACTAAAATAACTAACCTATATAAATAAGGTGTCTAACAAATGTCAGACGTAGCCAGCGGTCATATTTTGATACACTAAGTCTACAGGGAAAGACAACTCAGAAATTACCACGACTTCCTTCGGAATTACCTGAGATAAAATGCAATAACAATAATTGGGTTTATTTTGGAATTTTAACAGAGCAAAAGATATTGTAATAACTTAAGTGAGGCAACTCAACGAGGCACATATATCTTTATTTACACGACATCACAAGCTCATAAAACATCATCTTTCTTAGGCACAGTCTTTTCACTTCGGCTCTCAACTTGGGCGGAAATCGTTCTCTCCTCTCTTCCTAATTGAAAAATCCTCCTCAGTCTAGTTTATCACAGCGCGCACCTTCTAGCTTAGATGGCGGTGCGCATGGCATAGTTATAACAATATGAAGACAAACACACAAACTCAGAGGCGGCCCCAATTGAGGTCACCAATGGACCAGGAATATTTATTGATAGTTTAGGGTTAGGGTTACCTGGGTTAGGGTTGTAAGAAAATCATTTGGCGGTTTTTTTTTTCACATAAAAGCAAACAGGACAACACTTCGTTTTTGCTAAGACTCTTCTAACTCTTCTGGAATAAGTAGAGTAGAGATCCAACTGATCACCTAAAAAGTAGAGTAGAGATCCAACTGATCACCTAAAAAGTAGAGTAGAGATCCAACTGATCACCTAAAAAGTAGAGTAGAGATCCAACTGATCACCTAAAAAGTAGAGTAGAGATCCAACTGATCACCTAAAAAGTAGAGTAGAGATCCAACTGATCACCTAAAAAGTAGAGTAGAGATCCAACTGATCACCTAAAAAGTAGAGTAGAGATCCAACTGATCACCTAAAAAGTAGAGTAGAGATCCAACTGATCACCTAAAAAGTAGAGATCCAACTGATCACCTAAAAAGTAGAGTAGAGATCCAACTGATCACCTAAAAAGTAGAGTAGAGATCCAACTGATCACCTAAAAAGTAGAGTAGAGATCCAACTGATCACCTAAAAAGTAGAGTAGAGATCCAACTGATCACCTAAAAAGTAGAGTAGAGATCCAACTGATCACCTAAAAAGTAGAGTAGAGATCCAACTGATCACCTAAAAAGTAGAGTAGAGATCCAACTGATCACCTAAAAAGTAGAGTAGAGATCCAACTGATCACCTAAAAAGTAGAGTAGAGATCCAACTGATCACCTAAAAAGTAGAGTAGAGATCCAACTGATCACCTAAAAAGTAGAATAGAGATCCAACTGATCACCTAAAAAGTAGAGTAGAGATCCAACTGATCACCTAAAAAGTAGAGTAGAGATCCAACTGATCACCTAAAAAGTAGAGTAGAGATCCAACTGATCACCTAAAAAGTAGAGTACAGATCCAACTGATCACCTAAAAAGTAGAGATCCAACTGATCACCTAAAAAGTAGAGTAGAGATCCAACTGATCACCTAAAAAGTAGAGTAGAGATCCAACTGATCACCTAAAAAGTAGAGTAGAGATCCAACTGATCACCTAAAAAGTAGAGTAGAGATCCAACTGATCACCTAAAAAGTAGAGATCCAACTGATCACCTAAAAAGTAGAGTAGAGATCCAACTGATCACCTAAAAAGTAGAGTAGAGATCCAACTGATCACCTAAAAAGTAGAGTAGAGATCCAACTGATCACCTAAAAAGTAGAGTAGAGATCCAACTGATCACCTAAAAAGTAGAGTAGAGATCCAACTGATCACCTAAAAAGTAGAGTAGAGATCCAACTGATCACCTAAAAAGTAGAGTAGAGATCCAACTGATCACCTAAAAAGTAGAGTAGAGATCCAACTGATCACCTAAAAAGTAGAGTAGAGATCCAACTGATCACCTAAAAAGTAGAGATCCAACTGATCACCTAAAAAGTAGAGTAGAGATCCAACTGATCACCTAAAAAGTAGAGTAGAGATCCAACTGATCACCTAAAAAGTAGAGTAGAGATCCAACTGATCACCTAAAAAGTAGAGTAGAGATCCAACTGATCACCTAAAAAGTAGAGATCCAACTGATCACCTAAAAAGTAGAGTAGAGATCCAACTGATCACCTAAAAAGTAGAGTAGAGATCCAACTGATCACCTAAAAAGTAGAGTAGAGATCCAACTGATCACCTAAAAAGTAGAGTAGAGATCCAACTGATCACCTAAAAAGTAGAGATCCAACTGATCACCTAAAAAGTAGAGTAGAGATCCAACTGATCACCTAAAAAGTAGAGTAGAGATCCAACTGATCACCTAAAAAGTAGAGTAGAGATCCAACTGATCACCTAAAAAGTAGAGTAGAGATCCAACTGATCACCTAAAAAGTAGAGTAGAGATCCAACTGATCACCTAAAAAGTAGAGTAGAGATCCAACTGATCACCTAAAAAGTAGAGTAGAGATCCAACTGATCACCTAAAAAGTAGAGTAGAGATCCAACTGATCACCTAAAAAGTAGAGTAGAGATCCAACTGATCACCTAAAAAGTAGAGTAGAGATCCAACTGATCACCTAAAAAGTAGAGTAGAGATCCAACTGATCACCTAAAAAGTAGAGTAGAGATCCAACTGATCACCTAAAAAGTAGAGTAGAGATCCAACTGATCACCTAAAAAGTAGAGTAGAGATCCAACTGATCACCTAAAAAGTAGAGTAGAGATCCAACTGATCACCTAAAAAGTAGAGATCCAACTGATCACCTAAAAAGTAGAGTAGAGATCCAACTGATCACCTAAAAAGTAGAGTAGAGATCCAACTGATCACCTAAAAAGTAGAGTAGAGATCCAACTGATCACCTAAAAAGTAGAGTAGAGATCCAACTGATCACCTAAAAAGTAGAGTAGAGATCCAACTGATCACCTAAAAAGTAGAGTAGAGATCCAACTGATCACCTAAAAAGTAGAGTAGCGATCCAACTGATCACCTAAAAACAGAATGATTACCTACTATTATTGATTTTTACTCTAATGTAAAATGAGTGTCAATTCTATTGTAAAATCCACTGTTTATGACATTTATTCAAATATTATTGCAAATTTTACAATGATATTTAATTAAAGTTAGAAACAGACTTAACATCACCTGAACAGGTTTCTTTTGTTATACTTTAAGACAGAAATGGTATAACGTTGTGCTTTGACAATTAGACTTAAACTACCATCTAGACGTGTCTAGGCATATATCTAATTAATATAATTATCTTTTCCGATGTCTGCTTTTGACAAGATATAATTTTTTCAACTTGTTTGTCATCCCCAAAATGGTTTCACCCGGTGTGACCGCACCCTTCGCACCCCACTAGTGACGCTACTGCTCCCAGATACGCACATCTCCCTAACAATGTTGATTAATATATTGGAGTAGACGGGCTAGGAAATTTAAAAAAAAAATCAGCCCGCACAAGTCAACGGTTTACCTTGCGAACAGCATAGTGCACTATTATCCACTAGTAGGCCTACTGATCCTGATCATAATCGCTCTATCTACTTTATAGGTCTAGACTATAGTTCTAGAATATATAATATAAATAGAATCTAGAGCTAGAATAGATCTAGAATTCTAGACTAGTTCTAGATGTAGTCTAGATATCTAGGTCTAGACCTAGTATCTAGACTATGTCTAGACCTAAAATCTGGGTCTAGATTTCGAATGTAGACTAGGTCTAGATTTCGAATCTAGGTATCAGTCCACTTTCGCTATCCGAATTTTCAAAAACAGAACTTTCAATTGATTGTAGTTATCTGGTTCTACATTACCACTCAAGGTCAAGTAATTATGCATCCCTCCCAGATCCCACCCATATTCGAGTTTCGAGTCTTCCTCGGGGCTTACCTATGTTTTGACATCTTCCTTTCCACTTCTTCTCTCAATAACCTAAGAATATCAGTTCTACTATTTTTATAATCTACATGTAATGTTTATTCATAAGCATTAAAAGCTTCAAAGTTTTTTCATAAATACACCAGAATTGGTGGGATTTGAAGTCTCTTAACCTGTAAACGATACCTCCGTAATTGTCGAAAATTATTTCCTCAAAGTTTTATCTCAATCATTTTCTTTACTTTATTTTTAGCGTAAAACACAAACGATTATTCTATAATAAGTTTTCTATTAATATATGCAATACATTTTAGGACGCTTTGAGCCATGAAATAAATTAATGTGATTTAGAAATCAATTTTTTTTAATAGATCTCATTTGTTAAGTTCAGATTAACATATTCAGAAATAAAACCATTAGCAGTAATTAATTATTTTTTTAATAACAGAGGGCGTGTCATGCTTCCCGACATTCTCTCGTAATTGCTTTTTGAATCACAACACCTGTACCTGACACAGGAACACAAAACTGCCTATGTTGTCTTTTAGATAGAAATTTTCATAACTATTTGTTACATGACTTTATAGTTTACTTCTATGACCTACTGTGCTTCTATGTCTTACTTAACTTCTTTGGCCTACTTTATTTCTATGACCTACTTTACTTCTATGACCTACTTTACTTCTTGGACTACACTCCACTGTAAAACTTTTATATGTAACATGCTAATTTGATGTATTTTTAAAAAGGTTCAACTGTTCATTTCCTAATGACCATTAAACTGTAATAGAATGTTATTACAACATTACGTGTTACTGGCAAATTGCGAAATGCAAGCATTCTTTCCCAAGACTTAACAGTTGACTAAATTGACGTCTGAGGTTCATCATTATCAACTGCAGGCTTTAGACTAATGCTGTGTTTCCCAAACTTTTTCTTTAACGGAACACTTTACACATTCTGAGTATTTAGCAGAACAATTTTTTTTTTAAAGAGATTAATTCGCGTGGTGACCAACTAGTTCATTCTTCCAGTATTTCGTGGCACACGTATTCAGGCCTCGAAGCACACAGTTTGGGAAACACTGGTTACATGAACACTACGAATACGGAATGACGATGGTCCCGTTTAGAGGCGGCGGTGAGTTTAGATCTGTTCAGAAGGGAAGGGGAATGGGTCTAAAAGAGAAGTTTATGAATAATCATTTTAAAAATGTTTAAATATTTATCCCTCTTACCTTCCCCTACCAGTAGATCCACCTCTGAATGTCCGAATGATTGTTAAAGTAATTAGTCTTTCAATCCACTTTGTTTTTAACTTTTTTCTCGCGACACTTTTTTTTACATGTGGACACACAAGGAGGATATCAAAAATAACCTATAAAGGTGTATGTGTGTGTGTGTGTGTGTGTGTGTGTGTGAGGCTGTATCATGTAAGGGGGGTGGGAGTTTACCAAGGTGGGTCAAGAGAAACGTGATGTTCGCCCTTTAATAAGGATTTCGAGTTCCCTGTGGCGTCGATGTTGCTGTTGTTTACCACACGACTAAAATAACAACAACAATCTTTGCTACGTCCGACGACCCCCGACAATGCCTTGTGAACAATTCTTTGTATTTTGTAAACCATGGTTTCACCAATGATTTGACATGTATACTGATGAACACAACAAAAAAATTCTTTTATCTTCTATTTGATCAACTGACAAACGTGTAGACATTGACTGTGTATATAAGAAGAGAGCTGTGTCATGTCAGAGCACACTCTACATCTACCAGTCTCAGTAACTCCGGTCGATCCACCTTGGTGAGTACTCTGACTAGTTTACTTTTGTTCAAACAAAAATGTTTATTCAATTTAAAAAAAAATCATTTTCATTGGTTGAAGCTTGTTAAAAAAAGAAATGGTTCCATGTAAACATATTTCATGTGTTGCTAAAGAGTACAGTGTATTTATTAAAAATGAAAAACGAAATTTGAATTCTATTTAGAGAGACGTAGAAAGGTATACCGCTCTCTTTCGTAGATAGCTGTAGTGAAGTAGCCTGGAGTAGGTGACAGGTATTTCATGAAGACGTTCAGTGAACACTAATTCACTACATCTAAGTTACAATATAAAAATGTTATGTTTGCTTTCTCCATTGTTTTGTATCTTTTTAACATTTTACTTTGTATCTTTTCTCTCTATCTCTCTCTTAATCCGCCTGTCTCTGTCTCTCTCTCTCTGCTTGTCTCTGTTTCTCTCTTTCTCTGTGTCTCTCTCTCTGTCTGTCTGTCTCTCTTTTTCTTCTTTGTATTTCTTATCTATATCTGTATTGCAGTCTCTACCTGTCAATCTCACCGTCTGTCTCCTTCTTCTTTGTATTTCTTAACTTTATCTGTGTTTCTCATTGTCTTTTTCTGTCTCTTTCTCTCTGTCTCTCTCATTCTTAATCTCTTTTTCTTTCTCGCTCTCTTCTTCTATCTCTTTTTTATTCTCCCTCTCTCTCTCTCTCTCTTTCTCTCTCTCTCTCTCCCTCTTTCTCTCTCTCTCTCTCCCTCTTTCTCTCTCTCTCTCTCCCTCTTTCTCCTCTTTCTCTCTCTCTCCCTCTTTCTCTCTCTCTCTCCCTCTTTCTCTCTCTCTCCCTCTTTCTCTCTCGCTCCCTCTATTTCTTTTTCTCTCTCTTTCTCTCGCATTACCGCTCTGTACAGTTCCTCATTCATCGGCTCTCTAGATCTGCTTATTTCTCTCTCTCTCCATCATTAGCTCTCTGTCTATCACTCTCGCTTCTTACGTGGCCATCCTACACCAACATTGGCTATAACAATACATCACGTCAAAAGCACAAACACAAACACAAACAGGTTTGTACTGTTTGCCCCCCGAAACAAAAGAACTAAGAAAATAGAGTTGTCTGCGCCTGTTACTTTTGGCTAGACTTTTAAATACCTACATTTGACCGTTGACACGCTCTGACACACTAGACATTACACACTACTAGCCTACACAACACATTAATTACGTTGTGTCTTAAGACGTGTAGAGACTAGGAGACAAATAGATCTAGACTTGTTGTTTTTTATGAGGGGGAGGGGGTGGAGAGGCAAGACTTTTTTAAAATTAGTAAATTAAGAAAATAATGGATCTGCAACTTTTTGATACATTTGACAGACAAGAATACCTAAAAAAAAAGACTTTTATTATCGGACACATTTTTAGCGGCCCCCGTAAGGGGAAAAAGCCGCTATTAGGTTTGTGCAAAATGTCTGTCCGTCTGTCCGTCTGTCCGTCTGTCCGTCTGTCACACTCAGATCTCGAAAACTAGAAGAGATATGAAAAATATTATTTCATCATTAAATCCGGCTTGAAAAGTTTAGGTGCAACGGCTACTTTTGGTTTTCTAAAAGCAAACCGTTTAATTTATAAAATTAATTATGCAAGCGATTTTTTCATAAAAATACACCAATTCTAAAACAATTACGTAAATGTAAGGGAGGTAATGTTACAATATGCTAACAAAGATGGACAATTTTTGTGTATTTTCAGTATCACTAAGTCAAATATATTTTTAAAATGTACAGGAAATGTTTACAACAAATACAAATAATAGTTAAAGACGTTTTTTCTGGTCAACTAGCTGCTAAAATTAAAAGAAAACATTTCTGTTTGTTTATAAAAGCTAATAATGCACTTTGTATGTAAATATCACGCACATTTTTTAAAATGGACTTTTTATGCAGCGATTTTCGTGCAGTAGCGTAACGTCGCAACATGATCAGGTGCCAAACCAATTCCTTAAACTTTTTTTAAAAATCAGATTTTATTTATTTTTTGTTTAGTGCCCCCATCCCAATAAAAGAAGCTTATTTTTGTGCGTTTTGTCTGTTGGTCGGTCTGTCCGTCACGATTAGATTTAAAAAACTAGAACTCTAAAAGCTATTGAAAATCTGATTTACCCTTTAATGTTCCTCCCATAACATCTCAATAGTTTTAAGTATCTAAAATTGATTGTTCCGGATTTTTTTGTGCAAAACTAATCAACGCCAACAAATGTTTGTTTGCTCTTCTAACTTATATTACATTCAATTTCCATGCTTAAACGTTGCAAAAACACATTATCAATAATATGTTGTTCCGTTTTTTATGTAAATAGCATATTAATGCTAAATCATAATCTCTATACTGACTTATATTTCATTAAGTGTAAAAATGTTCCGGATATTGTTTTATAAAACATGAATTATGCCTAATGATTGTTTGAAATCGCATAAGGCTTTTAAAAAAAGTATTTTACTAGAATTGATTATTGAAAATTACTTTTTAGACATTTAATTTTCTTGTAAAACATAACATAGAAGTTTTGTAATCGATAAAGAAAGTTTCTGATTTTGTTTCTTACAAATCGTCGCCAGAAATTTCCGAATTTATTTAAAAATCTACTAACGCCAAATAATTGTTTGAACTCCCTCTTCTAATTAATAAACAAATAATCTTCTCATTTACGAAATAATGTTTTTACGGATTTTTATGAAAAATATTTTAACTCACTACTCTCTTACAGTACATTTAACTTTCTACCTAAAACATTAAAAAATCTAATTATCGTTAATATTATGTTCCGATTTTTAAGGAAAACAGAATCCAAACACCAAAGTAAGGTATGAAAATCTCTCCACGTGGCTGTAGTACATCTAATTTTTATACGAGACCATCCAAAAAATTTAATTAACGGTATTACATTTATCTGGAATTCTCTTTTTCTTTTACTATTTATACAAACATCCGGAACAATCTATTATATAAACTTTTCAATAGTGTTCATACCTAAAAATTATTGTGATGTTTTGAAACGTAAAATAAAGGTTAATCAATTTTTAATTTTTAATAACTTTTAGTTGTTTTTTTATATCAAGATAACGGACAGACCGACTGACAGACAAAACGCAAAAACAATGTGGCTTTGATCCTTTTTAAATAATATCTATTAGAACTCAGTGCACCAATGTCTATGAACTCTCGTTAAATATCTCGTGTAAATAAAGACATTTTTTTTATGGTACTGGTACTAGCCTATTGTGAGGTAATGGAATTTTTTTTCTTTGACGTCATATGAATGGACTCTTTAAATGTAATGTTAAAAGAACGCACTCGGTGCACCAATGTCTATTAACCCTCGAAAAAAATTGCTTGTATTAATGAAAACATTTTTTTGTCTAACTAAGCCGTGTGACGTAGTGTTTTTTTTTTCCTTTGACGTCACATGGAATGAATTCTTTAAATGAAATGCTAAAAGAACGCACTCGGTGCACCAATGTCTATGAACACTCGAGAAATGGCTCGTGTTGATAAAGGTGATTTTTAGTCTAGCTAGGCCTTGTGACGTAGTGTTTTTTTTTCCTTTGACGTCATATGGAATGAATTCTTTAAATGAAATGCTAAAAGAACGCACTCGGTGCACCAATGTCTATGAACACTCGATAAAAGGCTCTTATAGATGAAGGCGATTTTTAGTCTAGCTAGGCCGTGTGACGTAGTGTTTTTTTTTCCCTCTGACGTTATATGGAATTAATTCTTCAAATGAAATGAAAAAAGAACTCGGTATAGTAATGTTTATTAAGCCTCGTTATGTGACTCGCGTTTAAAAAAGGAATGATATCTTGATTTAGATCTAATCTAGATTTTTTAAACTAGATCTAGATTTTTATTACAGTATATCTAGATCTGGATTTATATTCTAATTAAAATTATTTTAGAGTCTAGATCTAGAATTTCTAGATCTAGTTTAGACTAAAATAGACTAGATTAAGATGTAGAATTTCAATTTCTAAACTTAAAGTGTAAAAAAAAGTGTAGATTTTCATTTCCAAACGTTTTGATCAATATTGTAATGTTTTAATATACTAAAACTAATCTACTATTTTTTTATTAAATTTAAATTTAAATTTACGGCAAATGAATCTTTGAAACATTATTACTTTTGACCATCGGATGGCTGCCTGGTCGTGCGGTTTGCGCGCTGGACTGTCGTTCAGATTTATGGATGGCCCAGGGTTCAAACCCTGCCCGCTCCCATCCCCCGTCGTCCTGCGGGAGGTTTGGACTAGGAAGTAATTATCTTCAACTCTGAAGGAACATCCGAAACGTGTAAAACATTTTACATCAAAATTAAATCACCTCTTGAATATTATTTGCGAATATGCAGATCCGACAGGGATCCGACTTCGACGGGGGCCGCCTCTGAGTTTGTGTAACACAAACTCTCTTTGTAATCTTGTTTAAAAATAAATTCCTCTTCTCAACTTGCCAAATTCTTCATCGGGTGAAAAAAACAACAAAAAACAACAAAAAACTTAACAAAACAAAAACCTGGGTGGTCACAGAGCTTGAAAAAGGCTCTAACGGTATTCCTAGAAATTTGACAGTTCATGTCTAACTTTAAGAATAAATCTGCTTTGACCGTTATAGTTTTTCATATTATGATATTCTAAAAATTAAATTTGGTCAGAAGGTCATGGCAGTCTATATTTTGACAAGCCAGTGAGTGACTCCCACGTGTCTTCATACAAGAGTCAAATAAATACACGTGCAGGAACAGTTTTCGCGCCGTTTTTTGAAGTCTCAAGGTCTAGCATTAGAATGTTATATATCAAAATAAATGATAATTTTTGGGGGCGTGGTTGGGGAGGGAGGGCATTGGAGTGGGCTAAAAATATTCTATTTTTAATTTTTAAATCTATTATTCATTAGTTATTAGTAGCAAAATACTCGCTCTACAAGATGTATAGAGGATTAAGTATCTTCTAAAGTATTTTTTTTTTTACATTTTTCTTGTTTATGTGTAAAAAATCTGGCTAGTTGTCAATGCGAAAATAAATCCACTCTGTTTTCAAGGGAGAAAAGACTATAGAAAGGGATCTAGAGAATGTTACAAAACTATCGGGTATCAGATTTTCATTTCTTGCAAACAGAAAGTTGTTTGGATTGACCTACACCCACGCTTCCCAAACACCCCGCCCAAAACCGCCGCAGCGGCCAGCTTTATCTTCTTAGAGGAAGGAGGAATATATTTCAAATGTTTCTGTCTTAATTACAAAATGCATTAATTGAGTGTTCTAAGGAATTTTATGAAAATATAATCAGATCTGATTACGAGATTGCAATATTTGAATACAGATCCAATAAATCTTGACTACACTAAATACATTTGAAATCATATTTATTATTTATGTCGATATCGATTTATTTTAATATTGTTACAACTTTACAGAAAGCAAAAGTTAAAATGAAGGCCGCCATCTTTGCACTTCTATTTGTTGTCCTCTTGGGTAAGTACGAAACTTTTCATCAAATTATCTTAATGTTTTGTCTTCATCTGGACACAAAATACGAAACTTTTCATCAAACTATCTTAATGTTCTGTCTTCATCTGGACACAAAATACGAAACTTTTCATTAAACTATCTTAATGTTCTGTCTTCATCTGGACACAAAATACGAAACTTTTCATCAAACTATCTTAATGTTCTGTCTTCATCTGAACACAAAATACGAAACTTTTCATTAAACTATCTTAATGTTCTGTCTTCATCTGGACACAAAATACGAAACTTTTCATTAAACTATCTTAATGTTCTGTCTTCATCTGAACACAAAATACGAAACTTTTCATCAGCGCTTGTTACCAGTAAAAACAAGACTTAGCAAGGCATTGTATACATTTACAATTGTCCTCCTAATGTAGAGCTAAATGTTTGGCCTCCAAGCGTTGGAGTTTACAAATCGAAATGATTTAATACAACACGGGCACTGATTATTGCAATGTTATAATCAAGTAGGGCCGAATTTAAGAGAGGGCAAAAGGGGCTGCTACCCTTGGTACTCCACAAGAAGGGAGCCCCTACAAAAGAGAAAAAAAACATATTTCTATGGGTCAGCTACTTGCTTTTTTTTTTTTTTTTTACGTCAACATTGTTTTCCTTATTTTTACCGACAATGCATTAAATCTACAGTTGGCAACACTGTCATTGTAAATAAGTGTCATCATAGAGTGTGCTACAAATGTATAATTATAGCTCCATATTTACTACACTGCGAAAAAGCTTAAAATTTATTTTGTTCGTTACTAGAATTTGCTTATTAAATAATTTTATTTTTTAGACAAAATAAAATACAATTTAATTCACAAGTAAGCTCTTTTCTTTTATTTATATTATGACACGCGGCTGTTACATTTAAATAATAATAAATAAATATGTGGATTTAATTAAAGCTTTCAAAAGAGTGTAGAAAAATTTACATATATTCTGCCATTGATCTGCTAAGCCTGACAATCGGTACTTCGGAGTCTATAACAATGTGAAGAAAAAACGTTTATGCTGGCCACACTATACGATCGTAAAAAGAAAAATAAGGCGAAACAGCTTTATCACCCCTATATGTTAAATACTAAAACCTATGTTTACCAAAATAATTAGAAGTGAAGGTTTTTAAAAAGTTTAATTTAAAGGGAGACAAATAACTTATATCTTTTGAAATCCACAATAATTAATTTGAGTTATACCCCTTAATAGCAAAATGAAAAATGCAGTCAAATAATTTTTTACCAATAAAAGAAATAATATTTAAATGTCTTACTTAACAGCGTTAGATGAATAAAAATAAATACAAAAGATATTCATATTCATCAAATTTTAAACCAAATCCAGATTTAAAATATAATCTTATCATAGATGACATCGTGTTCTATGCTGGACGACACCAGACCATATATCCTAACATCTAACCAAAGTTGACCACTCGTGTGTTGTCCCTTGACCGTGTCATACACTCTTATATGACTAAAGTAGGCTACTAGTGTGCTGTAGTAGGACCGTGGTATACATGATAATCTAATCCAAGTTGACTACTCATTTGTTGTCCCAAGACCACGGTATACATGATAATCTAATCCAAGTTGACTACTCATTTGTTGTCTCAAGACCACGGTAAAATTGACTGTTATCGGAAGTGCAAGGTTAAAAAAATAATCTAATTAATGTTGACTGTATGTTTGGTGTAGCAAGGTAGTTAACTAACGTCAAGAATAATCTTAATCATAGCTGTGTAATGAAGTGACCTTCTTCTGTCCTTAGTGAGTGTGATCCTGGTCAAGGACGTTGAATGCCATTGTCACAAAAGCAGCTCAGGATTAGGCTCCGCGCTGCCCTTATTACTGGCAGCTGGCGTCCTTGGCAACGGAGCCGCAGCTGGTGGCGCCATTGCAGGAAGATAAAGGATAACCACTTGGTCTGCAGGCGATGGACTGGTATGTTACTATTTCATCTTATATTGTCTTATTTCTGCGTTATATTCTATTACTGTAGATATCTATTTGTAAAAACAAACAAACAATTAAATAATTCGTTTCTTAATTTATAAAGAATAAAGAAGTGCATTAATCCATCGATATACAATATGTTTATATATGTAGGCTAGCTTTGGCTAACTTAAACATGCAACATTCCATTAATGAATTTTATTAATTGATCCAATTATACCATTATTTTTAAACTTATCGATAGGACATAAAAAGCAGTGTCAAAGCTACGGATTTGGGAGCCCGTGGGGCTTGACCATTTTAGGGGCCCTGCATTTTAACATTCGACATCATGACATGAGATAATAGTGAAGTATTTAATTTAAAACAAATTTTGAACACACATTTGGGGGCCATCCTCAAGTGGGGGCCTGGGTGAATTTTCAAATTTGGATCCCCCTTCCACCCACCCTAGCTACGCCACTGTTTAAAAGAAAATAAATTCATAAGCAAAAACAAAATACAACAGTTTTAAATGTGAATTTATTTTCCTAACATGTTTAAGATTTTTGTTAACAACGATTAAGCAACGACATCTTTCTAACCGATGCGTTTTTTAAAAGTCCAAAGTTACTGGTCAGTCAATGTGTATTGAGAAATAAAGTTACTCGCCAGTCAATGTGTATTAACAAATATAGATTTACTAGTTTGTGGAGTTTTGTAACCCAAATGTTTTCCTCTCCGAAATCTTGAATTCTAGACAATTAAAGGTGGCCGGCCATGATGCTGGTCTCATTACACATTTGTTAATTAGGTTTTCGCCAGAGAAACAAAATTGCTTTCATTCATGTGTCTCAAAGGATATGATTTCATTTGTTGTTGAACTATGTTAGTAATACTCTGTTTTTGTTTGATCTATTACAGAGCTCAGGCTTCTTCTGTAGACTCGCCAATCACATCTCAGGACTTTGTCTACTGGTCTTTATAAGCATTGTATTTTTCTAATGAAATAAAGTTTCTAATTAACTCTAAATCAATTTATTGTTTCATTTTTTTTAATTTAATTTTTGTGTAATCTTATTTTATTTCAATGTTAACTCCGACATACTTATTTACTAACCAAATATCGTGTTTTGAATAATATATACATTGTCATCTTGGTTTAAAAATGGTCTACATTAATTTGATAAAAGTTAGCATATTAAAAATTAAAAAAACTAAAGCGTTCGCAATTGAAGGTCAATAGTTTGAAAAATGTAGTAAAATGCTTATCTAAAAGTCTTGTTATGGTGACAGATCCAAGTTACGCCTTCAAGATAATGCTACCAGATAATGATACAAGATAATGCTCAAGTCACTCGAGCGTGTAAATTTACGAATATGCAGGCATGTGTTCAGCGTGTGATTGTGTGTATTTGTGTTTGGTATATATACCAAAGAAGTGATAGCAAAATATGAGCGCTTGTGTATGTGTCTATGTTGATGACGAGTGTGTGGAGATCACTGTATGGCCAGAGGTCAAGTCAGCTTGCAGAATGAGGAGATTGATTGATAGACACCGACCTCTCCCACTGATTGACTACTTGCCATGTAGTAACCAGGGAAGAAATTGCCCCGAAGAGGAAGAAGATTCAGCTCAAATCAGAGAGCGGCCGATGTTCAGTGTTGCACAGGCAAGGGAACTAATCACTTTCTCAGGGCGATTGAAGCGCTAAATATAACTTGTTTTTTTTACCTTGATTGTTATAATAGATTTTACAAGTTTTAATTATTTTGTTTTGTTTTTCTTTGTTTTGCTATAATATATTTCACTATTTTAAAGTTGTTTTTGTTATAAAAAAGAAACCCTTTCAGTCTATAGGGCGGATCTGTTTCTATGACCGACGATTAACGAGGGTGTTATGTGGCCAGCATAACGACCAAACGCTTTTAAAATTTCCCCAACTAATGTCAGGTACACATAGGAGTTGGGTGCACTTATGGGCGTATTGAAATTTTGGAATCTCAAAAGCCCAACCTTCGAGATTCCAGCCAGGGACCCTTCGGTTTGGAAGCCAAGCGCTTTACCACTCTGTCACTATGCGCCCTTTGGCTGTACTAAATGTTACTATCTTCACGTGGTTTGCTTTCATTTTGCTTTGAGTTTTTTTTTTTTTATGAAAAGTGACATCGACTAGAAAAAAACTTTTAAAATCCTTGCCTTTAAGACGAGGCATATAGTTTTAGGGTATTCATTCTACTCATCAATTTGAAACTTATTTTCTTATAAATTAATTTTTTTTTTTTTATATTAGCTCTAATGTCGTCTTGTAATGTTACTGCTTCTATGGATGTGAATATAGGTTTAAATAATCAATTGTCCTGATCAATTGTTTCTTATTTTCTTTCTATAAGGTTCTCTTCAAGGGGAAATGTTGTCTTAACAGTTTGACCGTCACATTTAGATCTCATAGATAGATAGAACTTTTAAAATCAACGTTACTCAGTCAATCTTCCTTTACTATTTTAAGGAGCTTAAAAAATCGAACAAAAATATTAACAAAAATATCTAGTGTGTGAATCTGGCATTAGTCTCAATTCGGCTGTTTTTTTTATATTACCACCCCCTCCCTTCGCTGTAGTTAAAGTTCAAATAACTAGAATGTACACATAATTGTAAACACCAAAAATATTTGGGTCTCTCATAATAATATATTCTATATGTACATACAGGTCAGTCGTCTGCCCTGCAAGTAGGTACAGTCTCCTGGAGTTCTAATCGACGTTTCGGGAGTCTTAACATTTCTTTTCAGAGAGAAAACTGGATCAAGGAATTTACGTTATTTACCAAGCTATAGATAAAATGATTACAAGGTGGGTGAATCTTTTGAGATGTTGGGTCACATTACATTTTCTGTTATCCTCAGTAAGCACAACTCTTTGTAATAGCCATATTCTTTTGAGATGTGGGGTCACATTACATTTTCTGTTATCCTCAGTAAGCACAACTCTTTGTAATAGCCATATTCTTTTGAGATGTGGGGTCACATTACATTTTCTGTTATCCTCAGTAAGCACAACTCTTTGTAATAGCCATATTCTTTTGAGATGTGGGGTCACATTACATTTTCTGTTATCCTCAGTAAGCACAACTCTTTGTAATAGCCATATTCTTTTGAGATGTGGGGTCACATTACATTTTCTGTTATCCTCAGTAAGCACAACTCTTTGTAATAGCCATATTCTTTTGAGATGTGGGGTCACATTACATTTTCTGTTATCCTCAGTAAGCACAACTCTTTGTAATAGCCATATTCTTTTGAGATGTGGGGTCACATTACATTTTCTGTTATCCTCAGTAAGCACAACTCTTTGTAATAGCCATATTCTTTTGAGATGTGGGGTCACATTACATTTTCTGTTATCCTCAGTAAGCACAACTCTTTGTAATAGTCATATTCTTTTGAGATGTGGGGTCACATTACATTTTCTGTTATCCTCAGTAAGCACAACTCTTTGTAATAGCCATATTCTTTTCACCTTAAAGCACCATTTCAAATAGAATACATCCAATGTTTCTGTTCGCATGTCACGTGGTCAATGAACTTGATCATTCTCCTGTTAGACAGGTTTATGTTTTAGACGGGTTTTCTTGTAGGCTAAAGAATCCAGGAGCTTCCAGTTTTGTTTGATGTCGGCATTCTAAGTATTGCTTCAAATACACAATGCATGTTTCCATAACAAATAAGAGAAGATCAATCATTTCCTTCAGGAATTCCTTCAGAATTTAAGATTGTTATATTCTCGATTAAACTTCTCTGAGTTCTACTGGAAATGCTCTATTTATGTGAATGTTTCTGTTGTGTTGTTTTTAGTTTGAGAAAAGAGTCCTTGCTATCACAATGAATTTACGTAAGGATCAGTAAAACAGTCTTAATCTTAGTTCGAACCAAGGACCGCCAAGACGACAGTCCAGAGTACACAAACACGACCAGGCAGCTACTCTTAACGACATCTCATTATAGCCGGCCAGGCAGTCTGACAGTGTACAGCTTCTTATGTCTTGTATAATAAAGATGTTACTTCAAAAAAGGAGATAGTTTGTCAAGTTGCTACGTACTCGATATCACATGTAATATAAACAACGAGGTGAACATAAGAAATATGAAACACAAGTTCAACAAAATCTGAGAGTTACATTTTGAAGTAGGCACAATCTTTGTAAATTAAATACAATAAAAACCCATACACCCACTCCACTGCGTTATCCCTTAAAAATGTCAATCATATCCTCTTTGAATGAGTCAATCTAACTCATCTTAAACAGATCCAATTACCACAACAGCCCAGCATTACCCTACATTATATATGGCAATACGGAACGGTTAAAAAAACAAAAATAACTCACGCTTTCTTCCTTAGCACAGACTGCCAGAGATGACGGATGATTAGCCGATTAAAAAAAAGGCGAAAAAAAAAAGAATAAGAAATATAATTGTCAATTTTACGTTCAAAGTACATTCCATGTAGTGAACATTTGAAAATTTTATCAATTATTCTTTGTAGTTTGATATAATAGACTAAAGTTCCCATTTCAAACCTTGCCTCTCATCAGACGCATATATATCAATATTCTTATGTTAACAAGGATGACATATGGCCAGCACAACGACCAACTGCCTTTACATTTACCAACCAGTGTCAAGGTGTCTATTAAAATTGGCTAGACTTCGTAACACAACTAAAAAGTTCAAATGTTCTGACCTTCACCTTTAATATAGCTCGTGACCCCGCTACATTGCCCTCCTTCCCAGCTAGATATGTCTTGATCATATCATCTCAATGGAAGACATTGAAAGCTGTATGTAAAATTAAAGATAGGGAGGATTTTGTTTATTCTATGTCATTGTCAAGTCGCTAGTTGCTGAAAGACCTAGAACCACTTGGCTACCTAGGAAAGGGGCTCGATTTCAAGACCCACCTCTAGCAGAGCGGTGTTGTACAATGTTTGACATTCTCTAAATGTTCCTTCAGAGTTGAAGATAATTTACTTCCTAGTCCAAACCTCCCGCTGGACAACTGGGATGGCAGTGGGCAAGGTATGAACCCAAGGGCATCGAGTCCGAACGATAGTCCATTCTGTACGACCAGACATCCAATAATAATCGGCGCTTACTGAACGCCTAAAGACTGCACGGAAACCTTCCAATTGGTCCACAAAAGAGATTGGACCATTAAGCAGTGAGCATGCTATAAGCATGAAAGATACGTTATACAAAGGTAATTAAAAAAACAACAACTAACTTAAGTGACATCTAGGCTCAAAGTATTTTCGATCTACTCCTGAGTACATCATATCCAAAATCCCAAGTGAGGTAAATATTCAGGATGTACTCTACACTATGAGTCACGATACACTGGCCAAGATCATCCCTCGATGTACTGTGAGGGAAACCCAGAAACAAGAGTGGCCAACGTCTGGTTGGTGTACGTGACGGAGTGAGCCAAACTGTTTCTTATACTCTCAAACACGTTTCAATCACGTTCTAATGAGACAGCGTCGTGATGTGCAGGAGTGGAGACATCTAGTTCTACGCATCATCAGAACACCGTAAAGATACTTAGTAAATGGTTAGAGAGGAGGATTGTGTATGACTCAAAACATTTTCTTATCGCCTCAAGCTGTTCAAATCTATACATATACATTTTGGTGAAATGACAATATCTATCTATCTATCTATCTATCTATCTATCTATCTATCTATCTATCTATCTATCTATCTATCTATCTATCTATCTATCTAATCCATCTATCATCTAGTTATAAATATAAATATAGATATGTTCGTACATTTCTCCCTCAGCCACACTAATTACGTCTATTATGAAAGAAATGCCCTAAGGTAAAGTAATTAACAAATTAGATTTCACTGTTCCCTCATCAGAGCTCTTCGTTCCACCCAGACATTTTTTTTTCTCACCTGCAGCTACGAAAAAGTGTGACGTCACGTGTGTACCTTTTTTTCCCCACTCCAGCCCCTGTCCTGCACATGCGTGTGACTAGAGGTGGTGGTCAAGTAATTAGCCAATAACGACCAGGGGATGTCGTCCACTTGTTTGAACACTCTTTTGTAACCCCCGTGTTCTCCTTGAGTGTGACGTTTTGGTTGTGTTTCGTTAATTAGACAAGTTTTTATTTTTTTAAAGTTTAAGTGGAACAAAATATTAGTTAGGGAAGAAACATAGAGAAACATAAGAGACGATTTAAAGAGACATACTTTTGTAACGTAAACAAATGTGCACGTTTATTTGATAGAATAGACGAATTTATAGGCAGGTTTTGTAACAACATTAGAGGACAACAATTATCTAAGAATTCAAAAACAACAAAAAGTAGATTCAAAATGAAGAAGGAAATATTATCGTTCGGTTTAGGTGAGTCTTGATGTTATTTTAAGTTATTTAATTTCTTGATGTGAAATATCACTTGCATTTTAGTCGCTGGTAAATAAACAATATAGTAAGACCCACTGACGGAGGCAGTAGTGTGAAATTGTGCGGTAGAGTGGATGTGATGTAGTTTGTTCTTTTCATTATGAAAGTGATATATAGGAGTACTTGTACTTATCTATGATGTAACGTGGACGTTTAGTCTATACGTCCTACCTGTTTTCTATCTATGTATCTATGTATCTATCTAATTATCTATGTATCTATCTATCTATCTACTAATTTCCTTCTGACTGATATTTTTTTTTTATTTTGAAAGTCCTTCCTAACATTCCCTTTGATTATCGCTATTAAACTTTGTGGATTTATAGATTACATCCCTTTGTTTCTCCATAAGCTTTTTTACCTTAGCCTTTGCAACCTTATCAATAAGAAATACATTCCAGTGAAACTGATGTACATTAAACTTTAAATAGCAAAATATTTCTTATTTATTTCTTTCGCAAAGTACCAATGTCTTAACGTACGTAAGGTGTGGGAGGAGGTCAACCATTTGTTACTTAGCTTTGCATGTTTTATACCAAATTTTGTCTTGTTATGATACTGAAGTTTATTATCTGGATCATTACAACATACTCTTCCGTTAATCTTTTTATCCCGATCATTTGGCTTCTTGTACAGGCGTTAAGTTACTGAGAAAGATAAGTTCAATTCATGCGTTTCAATGATCAAGTGTTATCGAATCTGTAGAGAATCTCGAATAACATCCAGCCGACCTTTCTCATCAGTTCTTAGATTCCTCATACAGTTTGGTGGTTTCAGAAAAAGTTGCTAATCTCATAAAATTGTGTCTAGATCAGCTTTCTCACTGAGGACCTTTGGTTGAACTACTGAGGTATTTAATCACCCAGCCACAACTCCCGTGAATACTATATACTCAGTCGATGCCGTGTAGACCTATCTATCACCAGTAGCTGTAACTATTTTAACTTTAGGCAGAAGGAAAGCTTTTTTTCCCCTCTTCGAATGTATATGACTGTGTTCATTAGATGATTAAAATCGTGTGCTAAGATTATTTTATTTATAAAAGTGATTTTACAGCATAAATTTATATAAACAGATGTTAGAAAATGCTATATAAATGAAATGATAAAAAAAACACATAATGAATAATAGGGGTGTGCTGGCTGAGTGCTAAAGCGTCTGTCTTACAAATCGAAGGGACTCGGATTCGAGTATCCATGAAGACTGGAATTTTAAATTTCGAGATTTTTAGGACCACCCTGAGTCCACCCAGCTTGAACGGGTACCAGGTATAATTTGGGGAAAGTAAAGATGGTTGGTCGTTGTGCTGCTCACATGACACGATCCTTAACAGTTGGCCGTAGAAACTGATTACTTTGACATATTCTGTCCTATAAAATGCAAGGTTACAAAGGGTTACTTTACTAAACGTGACTGAACTATTGATATCTTGGCTTTATTATGGAAGTCAGCTAATTCTTTATCTATTTCCCATCGCATCGTATTAAAAAATGGCAGGTAGAAATGATTTACATACACTACTACATAAAAATATGTCTTCATTATAGCGATGTCATAGCAAAACTTAAGTAACGGTGTACTTTCTTTGAGTATTTTTGGGAGTTGGTAAGTTTATTTGTAATCACTAGAGGGGGCTTATTAACAAGCACTATATCTTGGATGAATTACGGAATGATCTTGAGCGTATCACTGTTTACAATGCTTATATCAACTCACTCTGTCTGTGTGGTAAAACGTTTGTACACGTTATTTCTCCCACACTCTATCTCAGATCAATCTGAAATTTTATACAATTATTTCTTTTACCTGACATGACAAGAATCAATAAAAAAAAAGCTTAAGCCGTTGAGTTTGAATTCAGATTGTTAAATTTTATTTTTAGAAATGCATTTAAAAAGCGATCACATTGACATTTATGCAGATTTATAATTGATAATCTAGATCCATTTTACATTTAATTACATGATTGATCCAAACTAATTAATATAACTAATTAATTTAACTACGCTTAATATCATTTCTTAATAAGCCAAGCTCTACCGTCGGAACACAAAAATCGTTATCTCCTCGTTACCTGAGCGTCATTGCCCATGGATCGATTTCTATTTTCATCTTTCAAAAACTTCATTATTTGTCTTTTTGTTTGATAAATAATGAAAGAAAATGAGGCACTGTTTTGACAGCTATACATTTGAAATAAACAATGTCATTGCGTTTCTTACAGTTATAGACTTTATAGGTCATGGCAGATATCTTTTCAGTGAAAATTTACTATAGTGAGCTTTGTAGTGCGAAATTATTAACTCCCGATTCCTATTTTTTTTGGAGAACAAACTTATCTTGTCTAACATATAACAGACTCCCGATCTTGACTCCTACTGCCAGATATTTGGAGCGTAAACGTCTCTTATCTTATATACATTAGGACCTTTTTTTTTCCAGACAAAGACTGAATACATAATATTTTCATGCAAATTTTAAAAATTTTATGACCCTAGATTTGTAGTAGTATTGCCATGCGGACTCTTTTAATAAGTCTTAACCTGCAATTGTCTTATTCTGAGTACCTTAAATGTTCAAATTTAATAGAGTTATGTGTTGATTGTCCTTCCAGACTCTTCATGGAAATTGGGTGGAACCTGGACACTGGAATTGTATTTCGAAATCGTTTCTAACGATTTTCCTTCAGATTTGACAGTTTACGTATATCTTTGATGAAAAAAATATAGCTAATGAGAACTATAGTTTGAATATTATAGTTTTTCCAAAAAAAAAAAATCTTCTTAAAATTGATTTGACTGACATCTTTTTGTTTTGAACTAACTTCGGCGTATGATCCTTATTTTGGCTCAAATGTTTCTTTGTATCCAGTATGGAGCTTATAACATAAAAAGTCGTATAGGAACATGTTGCGCACCGTCTTAGGTAGAAATCATTAGCTGGACTGTTAATTGCATAGGTCTAAGATAAACGTAAACAATGTCAGGATGCCAGCTAAATAAAAGTGTGAGTTCATATCAACTTTGTATCAACATAGCTTATCAACACTTACTATATTCGTACGCCGGATACACCAAAAAGCTATAGCTACTTATATTTTTTCCCACCAAGTATGAAAATAATAGACCTTGATTTTGCAAGCTGAATCTATTCATTTCTTACTATGATAAAGCATTACAAAACTAATTAGAACGATACATTTTAGATGATCAGCAGCTGCATAAAGTTAAAATTGATTTTAACAAATAACAAGGTTACAAAAGACAGTTTGTGTGGAAACACAAACTCAAAATCGGCCCCCAAAGTGGTCCACCCAGGCAGGCTTCAATATTTTCAGAAAGAACATCTAAATGAACAGTGGCGTAACTAAGGGGGGGGGGATGGGGGGGGAGAATTTTAAAATCCCCCCGGGCCCCCACCTAGGGGGGGCCCCCAAATGGTTGTCCGAAATAAATTTGTAAATACATAAATTAATATATTTGATTGACAAATAGTGTCAACAGGTGTCTTTTTTTTCAACATTTATAGATTAAATTTATCACAAAGACTAAACCTAGATCTAGGTCTATCAGTACGTTGACTTTGTTGACATTTTAAACATTTTTTCCCACAGAGATCAAAGTTTTTTTAAAGTTAGTTTTACATTTTAAACATTGTTGCCACGAATAAAACTGCATGATATACAGCGAATTCCAGGTATCTTGTTACCTTTACTAATAATAGATCTAAATGGCGAGTATCTTGTGGCTACATAAATTAACCTTGAAGCAAAATTTACAGAATCGAGTATAACAGATCTAAAAGTTATTATTAATAATGCTAAAATAGTCCAATTATTCGGGTTTGGCGTCTATAATTTCAGAATTAAACTTCACACTCGAGTTATTACCCCTCTATTTATCTTGCCTCTATTCAATTGAAACTCCCTTTTTATTTCCATCTAATCCTTTTGCTTTCGCACAAAACATAAACAACAAACAATGACGTAATATCACATAATATTAGCACACCCTTCCTTTTAAAGTTCTTAAGAGTGATATCTACTAGCAGGGCCGGCCCTAGCATTTGCGGGGCCCTATGCGAAACGGATCGCGCGGGGCCTAGTCTGGGTAGGGATAAACATAATGTCAAAGTTTTTTTTTTTTATTTGAAAATAGGCCTACTTTCGTCTTTGCAATAAATTTTTATCAAATGAAAGCTCGCAATGCCACTTTTTATTTATTGGCACCCCAAAATGTCAAATTGATCTATTCTTCAGGAGATCTGAATAAATTCAAAAAAAGTTCAGGACTTAATCGTATATTTCGCCTTTTCATGAGATTTCCTGGAGGCCCTGGAAAATCAGGAGGTCGCGAAAACCCTGTTAATTTATTTACGTTATAATGGTTTAATTTAATACTTAGAATTAGCGCGGGGCCTATGAAAGCGCGGGTCCCACTGCGACCGCATAGGCTGCAGAGGCCTAAGGCCGGCCCTGTCTACTAGGAACTTTAACAATTCGTCCACTTCTGGTTGTCTTAACTGGCACAACAAGTTCTCTAGACATTGGTCTATAACTGTCTGTTTCGTTTGTTCCAACAGTTTGCAGTTCATTGTCTTCATCAATATCATAGTACCCAGAAATGTCTTCATCGAAACTCTTATTCAAAAAGTGTTGATTTCTTCTGTATGTTTTTCCATCGTTTCTCTTTATGATGTAAGATCTGGGTGCTGAATGTTTTTTTATGACAACTGCTTTCTGCCATGTTTGACCTAGACGAACTCTCCGACAGAATAATCTTTAGGTAGTCTAGCTTTTGCATCGTATTTCACTTTGCTTTTCATCTGTCGTTCGTCGAGTAATGTCTCTGCATTTTCAGCTACCGATGGTTTCAATAGTTTGGGATCAGTTGGAATGATTCCCTGAGTCTTCTACTCGTCAGCAGTTGTGATGGTGAATACGGCAGTCCACTTATCGGAGTATTTCTATACTCGAGCATAACGAGATATGGATCTTTCCCACTTTTGTATGCTCTGAATCCTTTTGCTTTCGCACAAAACATCAACAACTAACAATGACGTAATACCATATAATATTAGCACAGAATCTTCTTCATGCAGTGGAAAATTAAGAATTTTTTGCCTATCTTGAATTCTGGTCAAAGCTCCTGTGCCCAATTAATATAGTTCAGAAGAAACTACAAAAGTCTGGACTGCATATACGGGAAGCTGCTAAAGAAATTAGTACCCTTTCATGCTTTCTGCAAAATGATGTGAAATTGACAAAAACCCAATCCATCGAAAAAGCAAAAGAAGGTAGTGAATACTATGGATTGCCTGTAATAAAAACAACCAGAAGAAAGAAAAGACTTGATGGGAAGTTGAGTTCTAATGTAGGACTGTCAATAGAACTGCAATTCAAACGTGTTGCGACAGAAGTGCTGGACAGATTTCATATGGAGATGAAGGGCAGTTTCCAAAGGCTGGAAAGAAAATGGATACCTTTGGGTTTCTTCTTGAACCAAGACACCTGTTAGATGAAGACACGCTTATGACAAACTGTGCTACTTTTCCTGTTTGTATGATGAAATAAATGGAAAATCGCTTTTTCAATGATGTCATTGATGCACGAGCACTTTTCATCAACAAACAGTAATACAATCACCAATAGACATATTGAGGAAACAGGCTTCATATGGGAATAACGTGTGCTGAAACTTTGCAACCTCCTCCGAATACCGCTAACTCAGGCCACTTCCATTATGTCATGTGAGAGATCATTCTCAAAGCTCAAGTTCATCAAAAACTATCTCAGGAGCACAATGACGCAAGAAAGGCTTATCGTGGCTTTATTGTCAGTGAAGTCACAAATACTAGAAAGTATCGATGTAGATGTTGTTATAGATTTCTTTGCTGCACAGAATGCACTACGTGAAGCGATATCAATTGAGAGTTGTCACTTGTGCATTATTTAACTAATAAACAACGGCAATATTCATTAAAAGAGTCTTCATGATTATTTTTTTTTTAAGTTTACTGATATACTGAACCAATTTGATTTTGGGCTTATATATATTTGCGTACATTATCTCATGTCATATGTCGAATGTCAAAATGCAAGGGGCCCCCAAAGAGGTCAATCCCCCCGGGCCCCCAAATGCCTAGTTACGCCCCTGTAAATGAAATTATTTCAAAGACAAATGAGAGATAAGAATGGAAAAAGAAGGTTAACAGATCTTGTGTAGTGCCCCAACGGTCCCGCGGATCAAAGAATAGGTGAAAGTGAATGTAAATTTAGATGTGAACCTGGCCTAACTAGTTCCCCTTTTAGACCTTGTGGCAGATGATGTAAAGTTCATCTGCTTTTGTGGCCAACGGTTAACGAGGGTGTCATGTAGCCAGCACAATGACCAACCGCCTTTACTTTTCCCCAAATAATGTCAGGTACCCATTAGAGCTGAGTGGACTCAGAGGCTCCCAAAGATTCCAAAGTTGAAAATCCCAGTCTTCATTAGGTTCGAACCCAGGACCCACGGTTCGGAAGCCAAGCGCTTTACAGCTCAGACACCGCGACTACCCTGGCCTAACTGATGTCTTATAATTGATCTAATAGTTTTGAAAAGGCTCAATCTCTTATTCGAACCTATTTTTTTTGGTTAAGTTTTCAATTTTATTTCCAACATTTGTTCAACCAGACAATCTCATTGCTAACAGATCAACACACAGAAACATGCCTCTTCTGATCTTTGATTATTGCAAACATGGCGCGGAATACAGAATGGACACGCCCAACCCAACAAGATGGTTTGAGAAATTTGACATCACAGTATCTGGCAAGAGAGTTTGGTTTCAGCATTAGGGGCATCACTACCGATGAAATAATTGACACTCAGAAGGACTTAAATATTCAGCTGAGGAACCTTGAAAAAAAAAAAAAAAAAAAAAAAACGTTCACTAAATCCGCAATATTGTTCAGGAAAATGAAGTTTACGAGATTACTATTCGTTTTTAAATTAGGTCTAACTTATAATGCATACTAATTCTCTTTTTCTCTTTAAAAAACTGCTTGCATAACTGATTTAAAAAATTAGATTTTTCGCTTTGAGAAAAAAAGAAGTAGCCGTTGCATCAGAACTTTGAATGGTCTAAAATATTGTGATGTCGGATTTTCAATATCTTTTCTAGTTTACGAGATCTAAACGGGACGGACGGACAGACGGACAGACGGACAGACATTTCGCACAAAACTAATAGCGTCTTTTCCCCTTTCGGGGGCCGCTAAAGAAGGGGAATAGCCACTATCAGTTTTGTGTGGTCTGTCTGTCCGTCCATCCGCCTGTCTGCCTCGTTTAGATCTCGTAAACTAGAAAAGAAATCGCAAATCTTTATGATATTTTAGACCTTTCAAAGCTCTGATAGAACGGTAAATTTTATCCTTTTCTGAAAGCGAAACATTTTATTTTTAAAATCAACTATGTAGGAAGTTGTATATACAAATATGCCATTTTTTTTTTATAACTATCATTAGTAGAAGTAAAAAACTGGGGGAGACTTTTTATACCACACCACTAATACACTTATGACTTATGACTTTTTGCCCAAAAATTATTTTGTTTTCAAAATTGAATTACTGAAGTAAGTATAACGTTTGCTATTTTTTTAAGAGAAAAAATCCATTTATTTTGTAAATAAGAGACATGTAATTTAAAACAACAATTAATAAGTAGTGTTTCATTTTATACACGTAAACAGCAATTGTACTATCACAAATGTTCCGCTCTTCTGTAGGGAAACATTTGTTTTGTTTTATTTTTTTGGAAAAAAACAACTTTTTGAGGCTTTGAATGAGAGATTTGGCCCTTTACAAAAGAATTAGATCAATGAGATAATCATTCTGTCTTTGTAATCTTGTTTGTTACTAGTTTTTGTCTCTCCATAACACACTCTCCTCTGAAAAGTTTATTTCTTTTTCTCTCTCAGTCTTTTTGACCTGCCCGTGTATTTATAGCGTTGTACAAAATGAATTGTCACAACAAAGCTTCTCGGTTTTTTTAAAGCCGTATTATACATAAGTCTTTATATAACAACTTTATTTACATTCAACCCTCAGCTCTTGTCATGCTGGCCCTGACAGATGGCCAAACGCCAACGCCGAACGCTCAGATGGTGTGCAGTAACAAGTTTGAAACGACAGTCGGCCCTGAGTGCTTCGATGCCAACGGGGTGCCTTTTAGTGGAGTGATCTACATCCTGAGTAACAACAGGACTGGCTCCCTACCTCCTCAAACGTCTTTCACTGACTTCATTAACTCGATATGTCTGTAAGTGTAAGGATAAATGAAGTACTCAGCTCCTTTAGTTTACCTACCTTGTGAATTTTAATAATAGTATCATTAAGTTTCTAAGAATCGCTCTGCACAATTCTTGTTTGTTTGTTTGTTTTGCTTGCTAAATTTTATAGGGAGTTTTGATGTTTTAATTTTATGTTATGTTATCATATAAAATACTAATAACACTTCAAGATAGTCTTGCCACAGATACGTCGATAAAAAAAAATCAAGCTCTGTATATTGTGCCCAATGTGCCTGAAGTCGCGGAAAATTCAAAGTTTTAATTGTCGAAACACTTTTTGTACGCATTATGTACATCACAGTTATAATTGTTATGAATGTGTTTACAATTGTTGTGATAGCTCCTATGTCACATTTCATCTATTTAAACAAATAAGCAGCTTAATTATATTATATGAAATAATATAAACTATGAAACTAGAAAAACAACAAGATTACAAAGTAAGTTGGTGTTTTTACACAAACCCATTGAAATATCCATTATGGGTTAGTTTGTGCGGTGTATATGTATGTCTGTTTTGTGTGCACATTATTTATAATGGTGTCGGTGGTGGGGTGCAAAATGACAACACCTCTTACAGTTATGCCCTCAGCTTCATTATAACTGCACCGCCTAAAACAAATCCTTTTATAATTAAACTGTAAAAATATTCTCCAGTTCCGGCGTCTAAGTTGGACGAGAGCAATCCACTGGGTCAGAAATCAAAGAGTTCTTTGTCCCAATTTGGACGGATTCAAGTCCACAAGCAAATTTGTCATTGTTGTGTAAATGTGAACTTCAGCATGGAAGGCCTTGTTTTTTTAAATGAAATACGGTGACTACGGGTCACTATTATTCTCTCCCTTGTTCGTTCTGATAGTCATATTACACAAATGAAAAAAAAAAGGAAATTATCTTGTTTTTTCGAAGGAACTTCTGTAATTTATAAAATAAGATAATAGTTCTCTGTTTGATGAACATATTTGACATCTTTAATTATGCATTTGAATAATTTGTTGATTACTTTTCGTTCATGTCCTTATACGCTTGGTAGGTCTTACCAATATTTAGATATATGTCAGGTTCTTTCCTCGCTTGGCTCGATAGAGGTTACTCAAATAAAAACAATGATGACTTCAACTCCAACTCCAGCTCTCCATGAAAAACATCAATACTTTAATATCCGATAGAGCACAAAAATGACATCAACTCTCAGAAAATACTAATACACACACCTGTCCAGGAAGCAATCGTCCAACCTTCCTGGACTGGGGACAAGACCTCCACTGACTAATGCACTCTCTCGTACATTCAATGAAGACTAAACCATTCAGTTCATAACACGTGCAAGACTATTCACATTCATAACCTGGGTCTGGGAGTACATAAACAAAGAGATATAAATATCATACCAAAATATCAACAAAGTAACATATTCACTCTGCCATAACTCCCCATGACAATTAAGAGAACTGAAACAAAACAAAAACTCGTGTAAATACTTATATTCAGATTTAATTTGTGTGGTGCTACTCGGCAACCTTTGATTTCACTGAAGAGTGAGTTTTCTTGTCACTTTATTGTGTGAGTACAACTGAACAGCCCATGAGATTGTGTAACATGTCTGTCTTTATCAATTGTTGTTGAGCACTTATTCTTTTATGACATCTGATACTAAGCTCTGCGATACTTCTTAGCCTAGCTAACCAAGACAAGACAATACCGTGTGTCCTGTCCAAAATGCAACAGATCAATGCCACTCAGTGCACTCAGGAAGACAGAATGCTACTCATGGGCAAAGGTTCCCAGCTTCTTGGATTTATGGAGGGAGTCTGTGGAAAACGTAAGATGACTTTCTAACCTGACCCACTTACATAAATCTGTTTCGTTTCTTTTCGCATTCTTTATTTGAGCTCTCGGATGTTTTTTTTTTCTTTAAAACGAAAGACTAAACTTAACTCTTTATCTCCTAAACTTAACTCTTTATTTCCGTAATTATTTTTCATGTTCTGACAGAATTGTTCATTTTTCACATTTGTACATTCTACCCTGTTATAATTAAACTTGAATAACATTTTTGTTTGCAATTAGAAAATAATACTTTTGGTATAGAATTATAGGAATGCATGCTCTTTTTATATAACACAAATACACGTTTATAAAACCAAAAATTAATTTAATTTTATGGGCTCAAATCAACGATGGTATCGTTATTCAGGAGAGAAAAAGATTTGATGTACATTAATATCATCCATTGTAGTTTTTTTTTAAACCTTATTGTTTTTTTCTCTTGACTCTCTTAAATGTATTACACTGCACAATTGCCTTTTATAAATATTTATCAATTTTTTTTTCTCTGCTAATTGTATAAAGCTTTGTAAAGCAAGAAGCAGAGAACATATGAGGTTTTTAAATGCCTCACCCTCTTTGATAAGCAAGGAGTCAAGTTAGTTCAACTTTGACAACTTTGACAAAAGATTTATAAATAGCCAATTAATTTTTCAGTTTTCTGTAACTGTACTCTTATAATTCCCATTAAGACGAAATAGTTATTTTAGGGAAATTCCAGAATGTTGACACTATCATACCACCTTCTGTCTCTGCTCTTTTCTTTTTGTTTCTGGCTCAATCTTGAAGGTTTCCACCTCAGCTGTTGTCTGCCCTTTTAGCTTACTTCCACCTGGTCGTATGCAATGTAGGATTGTCTATGTCATAAGACATTTTGTTTTTGCTTTGACATGTAGCTTATTGAAATTCCCTATACATTTGTTGAGTTCTATCGTGATCCTCTTTAACTGTCACGCACCTGCTTCTTGTTTGAGTGACATTTTATTTATTTACAAATCGATTATAATTTACTGTTCCACAGCTTGCGAAACAGAGGCACTCCAGAGCCTGGCACAGTGTTTCGCTGTAATTCAGGTCAGCCCTGATCCTATTCTGGGAGTGAACGCCTCCATCATTGATGACAAGTACACAGTTGTTGGTGCCAATGAATCCGAGTACACAAAGTTCTGCAGGTAAGTTACTTATTCATTCTTATCAGGATATAGTCATGAATATCAGGTTTACGAAGTTGCGAGTTTATAATGACAATGTACGTATCATGTTTGGCTGAGAGGTATAAACCACTTGGCTACCTGTTAAGAGGCTCGAGATAGAATCCCTACCAGAGTTGAGTTGTGTTTGCTGTCTGACTAAATGTAGCAAGAAAACATCCCAAATACCTGTTTCCCCAAAATATCCACACAAGAGGTGGAACCATAGCTCATACCTTAAAGCATGAAAGATGAGTTGTTTTAAAGCAACAAAAAAAAACAACACTTTGCAAAGGTTCATTATAGCATACGTTAAAGTAATATATATATAAAGTAATATATATATATAAAATATATATATTGTCAACATGGCGTTTTCTTGAATCCTCTAAAGCAGTGTGTCCCAAACTTTTTCCTTAACGGAACACTCCGCACATTTTGAGTATTTAGCGGGACACTTAGCTTATTGTATTTACAGAGGTTAATTCATGTTGTGGCTTCAAGCAAATTATTTCAATATTTCATGGAACACTCGTCAGGCCTAGCGGAACACTTGAGTTCTGCGGAACACAGTTTGGGAAGCACTGCTGTAAAGAATGTTTATTAACTCTAACGAAAGAAAAAATGTGTTTAATGGAGACTTTATTGTCTATGTTACACCAAATATCTGGCACACTCTATCCTCGAAACAATAATATATTATATGACTTTGTCGCATACAAACACTACAAAACTAATTGTATTCCTGTAAAATAAAGTTTTCCCGCCGTCTGGAAACGGAAATTCACTTGACAGTAAGTTTCATTGTGAAGAGAGGCATACATTTCTTTACATTCATATAAAACATGTTTATAATATTAATGTCTTTAATTTCTCCAGTAATCGTAACAAACTATTCTCCTGTCTCGGACCACTGTCCTCTACATGCCCATCTCTCTTGGACAAATTCAACTTGCTGGGCATTGACCTAACAGGATTTGAGGCACTGTCGAGTGTACTGTGCAGTGATAAAGATAGTAAGTAACTTTTAAAACATTTTGTTTACCCACGAGCTTAATAATAATAATAATAATAATAATAATAATAACCTCACAGATACCATCAAGGCACTAGGCATTCCTATGAACATTCTCGTTGCCTGTCAGAGGACGGTACTGATGCAGACCTGCCACATCACCGGAAAATTCCTCAGTGGAAACTGATACAGGGACTATGATGAATTTATTTTTCCCTTTAACGAAACTCGCTGCGCCAGAGAATGAATACTCGTTCTTTTCTAACATAATAATAATATAAATAATATTTATACAGTCCCAAAGGAAAATTAATTCATTCCCATAATAATAATAAACATATCTTTTTTAAACTTGAGGAAATCTATTTTAAAACGTGAATTACACATAACAAAACATTACACATAACAAAACATTACACATAACATAATATTATAAGAAACAAAACGAAATATTGACACGAATTAAACTTTCAATCGATCTGAAGCTCAGGTTAGGGAGTTGGATTGTATTCACTGATTTCAATGCTCAGGGAACAAATGAGTACTTTTGTAAAGGATGTTATTTAGTTTAGTTTAATTTTGAATGTTTCCATTGACCTAACAGTCTCAGATCTTAAACCTTACAAGCAAGCATGGTCAAGCATTTGAAAGACTTTTTGTTCGCTAACACACTGAAGGACTATTTTAGTTGCTCTAATCGTTGTTGCCCTTTATTTTGGGGATAGAATCTGTATTTACAGTGTAATTTAATTAATAGTCTAAGAAAGTAGAGAGGTTCTGGAAAGTTGACACTAATGTTTCTCTAGTAACCGAAACAATGACATTCTCTTTCTTTGATGGACAAGGTAAAGGAATGGACTGGCCTCTCTCTTGCTATTCAGGGAACTTGTTTCATCAACAGTCACATCATTCCTACGACTAAAGTAACGATGACAATGAAGATGATGACAATGAAGATGATGACAATGATCATGATGTTTAAAAACTTTTCATTGCAATATTTTTTTAAGGTTGTTGTTTTTTACAACATAGAATATAAAGTTATATATGTGAACTATACTGGATTTACAATTTATAGGTGTACAATGGCTGTCTGTAACGTATATATAGTTCGTCCATCGTGGTTCGATGATGACCACTTTTGTTATCCAGGGGGCCGAGGGCTTTGCACTGGGGATTTATGCCTCCTCATGTGGCTGGTCAGACCTATGTGAGCCCGGAATGTTCGGCTGCACACTGGACAGATTATTCCAGCTGGAGCTAGTGTCATTGGCCTTGCTTTTCTTCTCTGGCGCTTTTCTTCAGCCAGCGCTGTTCTCTTGTTCTCAGCAATGTGTGCGCCAGTTTTTACTGCGCGACACCATGATCATGTGCTTCTGTCTCCAAGGTGGCTGGGTTTATGCTGAACGCTTTCAGAGAAGCTTTGAGGGCGTCCCTTAAGCGTTTTCTTTGTCTGCCTTGTGAGCGCTTTTCTTCCCTTAATTGGTCATGCAGGAGTCGTTTAGGGATGCGGCGGTCTTCTGCAGACGTGTCCTGCCCATTGCAGGTGTACAATGACTGTCTGTAGCTTACAAACAATCTATATAAGTGTGTATGGACAAGTTATGAGTTAACATATTAGTATAAGTGTACAATGACTTGCCAGTGCATATAACAGTTGTATGTAAGCGTACACCGAATGATTCAATGTTATTTCTGTACGGCTACTTTGTTTGATCCTAGAATACATCAAGGGTCTCACTTGCTTTAAGACTCAAACCCCAGCCATCACCACCTGCAACACACAGTCAATGAATAACATGAGAACCGTCTGGATGAACCGCTTCGTGACTGGTACCATTGCACCTTCCAAATATCTGGGAAAACTTTGCGAGTGAGTATTTAGTGTTAACCCCTACCCCCACCCATGGTCTACATAAGTGATTAAACCATTAGCACACAGAGCACTGCCTTAATTAGACATTAAAGTTGCACTAATCAAGTTCCACCCGAAATAAAAGTCAACCAAAATTATCATTCAATGACATTTTACAAACACTGACCTGACAAAGTCTAATAGTGCTCTCTGATCAGACTGATAAAGGAAAGATCCACAGATGAACCAAAAAGTTGATCTTTTTGGGCAA
Source organism: Biomphalaria glabrata (assembly GCF_947242115.1). Taxonomy (NCBI): domain Eukaryota; kingdom Metazoa; phylum Mollusca; class Gastropoda; family Planorbidae; genus Biomphalaria; species Biomphalaria glabrata. The sequence goes on along the minus strand of NC_074723.1, from coordinate 20,737,448 downwards.
TAGCCCAATGAGGTAGTGCATATAGTTTGTTAAAATGTTGAACCATTAGACATTAATTACATGATTGATTTTAAATTAATTGTAAACGAGTTTATTTGTTTTTTAAAGTAATTTCTTTATTTAACTTGTTGCTCATTAAGAACGAAATAGTCGTATCCATAGTTTTTGATGAATAAAACATAACTTTTTTTATTACTTGTTTTTGATATTGTTTGTTTTTATGATTGATATGTTTGGATATTAAGAAGAAAGAAATTTGAATTGTTTACATTTAGCTGTGTACATGTCCACTCCAAAGGGTCAAACTAACTCAGATGGACTGCGAACTTCAAGCTTTTCAAAAGTCCTGTGACACATTGACAGAGTTAAAAACAGTCGCTGAATGCACAATGCTGCCAAAGTTTTGTAAAGAGAATGCACCTTACCAAAAAGTTTATGACGGAATGTGCCAAAAGGTAAAACATTTTGATTCCTTCGCTCTGGTTTCTTCCAGTGTCAGTGTCTAGTGGGTTTCATCAGATGCTGGCAATAACAACGAAAAACGAAAATATAGAGAAAAAAAGTTTTTGGACCACAAACAACTAAAATAGTGACAATGAAAACAGCCCAACATAAGAACAATCATAACAACATTCATAACAACAATCATAACATCATAACGAAAATCCTGAAAACAATAACAAGTGTTCTTATTAGTAAATGTAGATGTAGAAATTACTAGTAACTCACACTCAGGCCTTGCGGTGCGCTAACACTCACAACATATGATAAATAACATGATAATGCTTGTTCAACTTGAAATGTACTTTAATACATAAAGGAGGGGGCACAATGTCATCACTTCCTAACAAAAATGACTTCTTGCCTCAGCTAGAAGAGTGCGTCTCCAACTGTTGTTACTATCCCAGAACTACTTCCATCCAAATAAAGTGCTATTTAAAGTCGCGTCGCTCAAAGGAAATTCCCGATTAAACAACTCCGGTTCTAAACCTATAACACAAGAAATGAGAGGACACTACAATGATACAACTATGAACAAGAAGAAAACGATAACAAGCAAAATATTTTAAATAACTTAAAAATAACAACAAAGGCTACCAAAGGTTGAAGAACTTCACATGTACAGTCATATAGATCTCAATACTGTAAGATTATTTCCCTTTTTGATATCAATAAAAAAATAATTAATTTCTACTATTTAATTAACTGTTGTTTTTTTTTTTTTTTTTTTTGTTTTTTTTTAAATTCATGTTTTGTTAGGAACAATCAATAATTATGCAAAGGTTTCACCTTGATCAATGACTAGAAAGTGGGAGAAATAAATTCTTTATATTTTTACCAGACAGACAGACAGACAGAGCGAATTGAAACAAGCCGAGTAAGTTAATATAAGCATCAAAACAGTAGCAATGACACACATGATGGCTGCCTGGTCGTACGATATGTGCTTTGGGCTGTCGTCTTGATGGTCCCATGTTCGAATCCTTCTTCACGACATACCCAGCGGCTACCTCTTGAATCTTGAATTCTGAAGAGACATCTAAAACATGTAGACCACAAGCAAACCCATTGATATATTTTAACACTATAGACATTTTAAAGTCACTTTGACTTTTATTACGAGCTAGAGTTAACCCAACAGTAAAATGTACCTAAAGATCTAGGTCATTGAGTTGTTAAGCTACTTCGTATCACCTTTGACCTTAGAAACCTTTATTTAATGTTAAACTTTTCTCCCCAATCTAGATTTATGATTATATTAATATATATTTAGTCTTAAGTTATATTAATTCTCTGCCTTCAGGTGACCACTCCTGCATCCGTTACGACAGTTCGTCCAACGCTGTCACCCTTGGCGCCAGGAACCGTTTCACCAAGATCTGGCACAATGACGGGAACCAACAGTGTCAGTGGCCTTGATGTATCACTGGCTATACTGATAGCCGTGACTGGACTTAGGACAATTTTTGTCTAGATTAGTCAATGATTGTTCCATTTATAAAGCTAAATTGGCCCAAAAAAATCAAATATAATTATAATTATTTTATAACTAGTTCAAACTTTATATTTTACACCTTTAAGAAATTAAAAGAATGCATAATTTATTTATTTGGATGTTTTTTTTAAAATTAAAAACGTCAACTTCTTCTAAAATGACAAACATTGAAATTGGCAAAATGGCGTTTTTGATTTAAACTTCTAATCGGAAAATGTTAAAGTTTTTTTTTTGTTCATAAAGATTTTAATAGACATTTTTTTTCTTAATTGAAGTAATATTGTATACTTTTGTACAGTAAATGGTGTTCATGGATTGCAATTAGAACTTATTTTATGAACTACATGAGGTTTTAAAAAGATTATTGTTAAAATACTTTGGTGTGCTTATGAAATAGTATAGGCAAAGATGCAGGACCAGAAATTACAAAACTGCTGGAAGATTTTCGAAGTACAATCATTTCAATAAAAAAGGGGATTGACATTGTTAATACTTCATAGAAATGAAGTACTCAACAATTTTACCAGCCATTTTTACATTTATTTTATGTAAGAAAAAAAATGTCCATAAATTATGTATTTACTTTTTTATCAAAAAAATGTAAAAAGTAATTTCAATACTCTCGAGGCCTTGAATGGTAATAGTTGTTTAAAAGCTAAATGATTCATTCGGTCGTTAATAACTTACCAAAAAAAATATTAATCATTGAAAAAATTAGCTAAATGTATTGCAAACTGAATGGTTATATTGATATGATATCACGAATTGAAGTAAAGAAATTTAATAATGATCTATGAGCCATTGTATATTAGTGTTCTGTTATTTACAAGTCAATTTCTCTTGGAAATAAATTTTTGTTTCATTTTATATTAATGTCCTCTTTATTTGACCCACTTTGTGTATTGGAAACAATGTTCCCCCCCCAGTTCTTGGTGACGCAAAACGAAAGGGAGATCAAGACTCCAGGGATGACATCTTTTATGATGCTCCTCAGAGCGGACAAATAAAGTTCACTGGTAGTCTTGGAACCTTTCCTATAGCAATGTTGATTACATTTCAGAATAAAAAGAAAGAATTCTTTTGTAATCTAAATGTAGAGAATTCCGACTTCTGTTTTTGAGCTTGCATGTCTGTGCGTATGTGTGTGTATGCGTGTGTGTGCGTGTGTGCTTTACAAAATTAAAATAATGTTTACTTTTTATAAACAAAGATCCCCTAAGCTGTTGACATTTTTCAGCTATGTATTTTTTTGTGGCGACTATTTCATCCCCTCCCGAGTAACCTCGCTAACCAACATTGAACAATTAAATTCATGATTTAGAAATGTAACTATACTGTGTACATTATTCTTAATTTCATAGCATACGATCTTTTCATGCATTGGTAATATAAAATTTCCATGTAATAATAAGGGACATTCTCTCTATCCCTTTCCCCCTCTCTCTCTCTCTCTCTCTCTCTCTCTGTCTCTCTCTCTTCTCTCTCTCTCTCTCTCTCTCTCTCTCTCTCTCTCCATAATATAGATGTTTTATATATAAAAAAAAAAAAAACTACAAGCAAAATCTAAAAAATTACTTTAAAAAAAAAGCTTAGATAAGGGAAAGAAATGCATATTTATGGCTATTTCCCACAATACTAAAGATTTACTTCCCTTACTTTTTTTATTGCTTCGTGTTCAATTAGGGACAAGAAATAATTGTTCCAAGTTTGAACTTGATCCGAGAGAGTGGGGATTTGGAGAATTAACTCTGTTCGACATTTGTACCAAATAAGCAGACGGAGTGAGTTCTCTAATAGCTTTGTAATGAATAAAAACTGGTAATATTTATTTTTCTAATAAATTCATACTAAGTTTTCAGGCACGATAGAAAACAGAACATTCACACTTTTCCTTTATAGTTTTGTAACGATGCTACAGCTATACAATTATGATACATGTAACAACACACACACACAACTTGAATGTTTCCCAATCTCTAGATCTATGTGTGCACCTCTTTTATAATTTTTGCTGATTATTCCTCGCCCCTCCCCCTCTATGTAATTGCAACTATCAGGACATATCATACAACTGGGTTCCCTGGTTGTTAATTTTAATCTGAGATGCTGTACCACGTCTAATAGTCTAATAGTTACTTTTTTTTCGACTGAATGTTTACAAATACTGAAAAAGCAACTTCTCATAAATATGAAGCTGGAGAAGACAAATTGTTTTGCAGATACCAGAGAGTTAATCCACACCAATGAACCCTATATTATGAGACGTGTATCAAAGGTCTTTTCACCCCACAATGCAAAGCTTTAAAGAAGTCTCTAATGACATTTGGTGCATGAAAACTATAAATCATTGGTTGGATTTAGTGACGCCACTGGTTGAATCTTAGGGCAGATGGATGTTACTTGTTAAAAAAAAAATATTAAGGTTTGTTATTTTTTAAATCTCAAATCAAATTTATCCAACCAGTGGCGTCACTGTATCCAGCCAGTGGCGTCACTGTATCCAACCAGTGGCGTCACTGTATTCAACCCTCTTTGTTAGAGTGAATGTGAGGAGAGAACAAAGCAAATGATGGCCAAACTTTTTCAAATCAAAACAATTTCGGTTGGTCTCTAGGACGATTGTACGGCTTCCGTTTAATGGTTAATGCCTGTTTAAATGTTATACTCAACATGTGATAGACAATCTGATTCAACACGTTATTAAGATATATATATATATTAAAGCTTTCAACGAAAAAGAAATGTATGGTACTGTTCCTGTTCCTATATACCTATTATTGTATTTCCATTTTTTTTTTGAAAGCACATTCTAGTATTGATCAATTTCAAAAGGCATTATTACAAATGTTAAAAAAATTAAAATAAAAAAAAACCAGCGCCGTTTCGTCCCCGAAGTAGAAGCTTGAATATTGTCTGCAACAAGATGGATTCAAAACGTGTTTCGTTAGGAGACATTTAAATACGTCTTGGACATATATATTTTGAATTCGCCTGTAAAAAAGGTCAAAGTTCTCCAGAGTGAACTAAAAACAGGCCCGCTACAAGACGCCCTGCTAAAAACAATGATGGTCGTA